>NC_028647.1:46422647-46445715 GCF_001406875.1 Solanum pennellii | reverse complement strand
AAGTTCAGAGAGTCGATTTCAGTACCCAAATTTCAGAATTCTAAGTATTTTGGAACGAGACCCCCTCGATGGTCCGTCGTGCCCATGACGGTCCGTCGTGGGATCCGTCGTCTCTGCCAGTTTTTCCAGAAATAAAATTTGCTGCTCAAAACGACTAAACAGGTCGTTACATGAAATTTATACGAAAATCATACACATTTAATAAAGTGCAAATATTCATTTAAGCATACTATCATTAAATACAACAGTTAATATATTATGATATATATAGTTAAATATATTTTATACAACTTGAAAACATGAGTGTTGCAAGATCTCTACTGCTGGATTTTTGTGACTAGTCAAAATCATCTCTTGGTTTCACACACCAAGAAGAGAAGAAGAAGAAGAAATTGATGAACTATGTGATTCTTCACTCACTTCGTCTTGTTCTTCATTAACAACCGGTTCTCCAATCATGTCCGGGACATAATTTTTTACTTTCCTCCTCTTGTAACATTTTTTTCTGATTGCTTTCACCGTTGACACTACTTTCCATTTAGAAGGACTAGACTTACTAGTTCATCATTCGACTTCTTCTCTAATTCCATCGCAGTTGTATAGCTTGAGATTTACGATTGAATTTGAGTTATACATAGATCAAAAGATGGTATTTCAACCATGAAGTTACCGGTATAGTTTGTACCTCTTGTGAATCTCCTTAGGGTATTTGGTTTATACATTGTATTCAACAACCCAGATCCTAAAAATTTATAGACAAATAAATATTAAAGAATTTGACATAAACAAATATAAAACTTGAAGAAACCTGCATTATCTATACAACGTAAATTTCTCCTAAAATCAAGCAACAACATATAAAAATTAAATAATTTGACAAAAGAACCAGAGAAAAAATAAAAACTTTAAGAAA
This sequence comes from Solanum pennellii, assembly GCF_001406875.1. NCBI lineage: Eukaryota > Viridiplantae > Streptophyta > Magnoliopsida > Solanales > Solanaceae > Solanum > Solanum pennellii. The sequence goes on along the minus strand of NC_028647.1, from coordinate 46,444,802 downwards.
TAAACATGTTTGATGTTCTATACAACACGATTTTTTTCAAAAATCATGCAATATTGCGAATTTGATGGTCGAAAAATAAAAAACCTAATTTTATAGAAGATTAATAGAGATGTAGTTGAATAAGGATTTTAAGCTTAATTTGGTTTTGGGAAATAAGTTTAATGCTTGAAAAGGTTTCTATCTTTAATTAATTAATAGAGAGAGAAACATGTGCTGCCTTTAATTGATTAATAGAGAGAGAAACGTGAAAAAAGGCGTGCAAAATTAATATGGTAGAAACAGAAACATGTATATAGGAGAGGTTGAGTGTATTGGGGGAAGATAAAAGAGTATTGGTTGATATGGGGGTGGGTAGTTATTGGGTAACCATATAATATGAAATTAATTAAAATCAAATCCCTAATTTTTAAATTTTGTTTTTTAAAAAGTAACTATATAATATGAAGTTTAATTAATATTTAATAAATAATAATTTATTATTTATATTAAAAACTTTAAAAGGTAATTGATTAATCAGTAATAATTTAAAAAGGTTTTGTTGATAAAAGGTAAGTGAATAAATGAAACTGATTATTTAAACATAATAATTATTAGTTAAATAATAAAATAAATTTCTTTTATTAATATATTATTAGTTAATATGCCATAACTTGATAATAATATGTTATAAATAGTTTATTTTTAAATATTTTTTTAAATTAATATATTATTAATTGATGTGCTATAAGATGATAATAATATGCTCTAAGTAGTTTATTTTTAAAGAGTATGATTACAACTTGATATTTATTCTCTTAAATGTGTGTGAGATGTTAATTTTTCTTAGTCAACATAAGAACAAATAAATAAGGAAAAATTACTAAACTACACTACTTTAATTTATCTAATTTCATTAATTCCCTACTAATGTATTAAGTTACGAAAATCTCTTTTTTTACCCCAAATGATACTAATTAAATTTTATACGTTGGAATACTAAAAAATTAATTTAACCTTCCCAATATCTGATTCCTTTCCCCCAAAAATATCACCTTCCCCAAAATTTTCGCCTTCCCCAAATTTTTCTCCCAAATTTTTTCCCCTAATTTCAGTTAAAAATTATAAATCAAATTTGAAATTCAAATTATTCTAAGGATTATTATCAATACTCTTCCGAATTTGAATCCTAAATCAGGTATCTCATCATCCACATTACTATTTTTCAATTTGTTTTCATTTTTTTGTATCTTTTGTGATGGTATATTATCATCCACATTAATATTTTTTTAATTTTTTTCCATTTTTTGTATTTTTCTGTGATTATTGTTCAAAAAATTTTATTGTTGATTTTCATAATCAAATTTTATGTAGATCTGAGTTATTTATAGTTGCATCAAACTATTTTCATGAAAAAACCAATCTCTAGCAAGAGAAATTCTTCAAAAAACAAACATGCATCTACATCTAAAGACCCGAAAACCCCAAAAAAGAGGGGTAGAAAGGTGGCACCTCCTATTGTTCGACCAACATTACAAACGGTATGTAATTTGTTTCCCATATACATCATTATTTTCAAGTTGTTTCTTTAGTTTGTTGATTCTGATTGTTAAGTGTCGTTTATATTGTATATGGAATTATTTTTTTAGTTAGTCTGATAAATTAGTATTAGTCTGATGAATTATATTAAGTGTCGTTTTAATCTTATCATGATTTTTGTACATATTTGTTTGCATGTTCAATTATTTTTTATTAAGTATCATTTTTTTAGTGCTCATGATAGAATGATTCTTTGTTTTATTTTTACTTATATTTCATATATATTAAGGTATCAAATAATAGTATATGTGTATCATACATCTGTTATTTAAGTATCATATTTATATGAATTATTGATAAGTATATAAAAATTTAAGTATCTAATTTAAATTGTGAATTTGAGTATCTTTTTATGTGTTGAACATGAAATTTAATGTATCAAGAAATATATTTAAATTTAATGTTTCGTTTATATATAGTTTCAAATAGTATTTGTAACTATCATGTTAACCTGTTTATTTATATTTAGTATCAGCATTAGGCAATTTTTAGTATTATTTAAAACAGTAATATTATTATATGCAGTCAATAGTTTATAAACTTTTTATATATGTTACAATTTGATAAAATTTTATTTGTTTTATTGCAGAATATGAATTATGTCATTAAACATATTCCAACTAATGCATTAAAGTTTGGTCCAATATACAACACGAATTTTGTTGAACATTTAGTATCATCTATTAAGGTTGAAGGATGGATATGTTAGTCATAGCGATGATCCAACAAAGTCAAAAGGCGGATTTTCTAAACAGGCAGAAGATGCATTTGTTGATGTTGATTAGTTAGATTTATATTATTTTTGAACTATTATTGGAACGGAATATTTTGTGTTTCAACTTATTTTTTTGGTTCAATATTACTAAGCATTTTATAGTTTTAATAATTTATCTTGTCAAACCGCTGATGATACTATATTAAATTTTTTAAACAACATAACTGTTAAGTTATTTACTAAATTATGACACATAATTACTTAGTTAAAATTTATTAATTATTTGATAAATACCAAGATATGATACTATATTATAATCAGATACGAAGTAACAATAGAATTCTTATTTTAGTATCATAAAATAAAATTAGTATATCTTTAAATAATGCAAATTATTTGTGTTCTGCATAAGTAGTATCGTACAAGAGTTTGAATAATATACTTATATATATACAGTTAGTTTAGTTTATATTTTTGTCAACTTTTTGAATTCAATTATATCAGTTATCAGATCCATTATACGTTAACCATTTTATTTAATTGATATTAAACAAGTTATAAATTTTTATAAATTTGTAAATGTCTTTGCACGTAATACAATACAGTCAAAATTTGGTATATTTAGTATCAAATCAGATTTTGTAGCTTAAATCATTCACATGCTTTTAAACACATCAAATAAAAAAAGTTCACATATTATTAGCAAATTAAAAATATCCAGAAACATTATTACACATCAAATAAACTAAAAAAATATAAATAAAAAATCTTTTGGAAAGAAGGTACGTCAAATTGAGAGCCTTTGCGTCGTTTTTTTCACCCTCAACACACATGATGACACCTGTTGTTGGATCGAAATTTATTATCTCTTCAACACCTTTATCTGAAGTATCAATGCATAAAGGATAAGTTCCGAACCCAGCCTCATGTTTCCTAATTTCTACATACAATTTTACACCCATATCATTCCAAATACACAATGGAGACGAATTTCCTTCAACAACATATCTAATCTCTATATTTTTTTTCGATTCGTCAATACCCAACTCAGCCGCAATTGTTGAAATAAGATTCATGAACGAAATATTTTCACCAACCACTATCCCATCACTTTTGTATCGCTCATACATAACGTCACTTTCCCATATTCCAGAATGTCGCAACAAGATCAAAATATTCATCTTCGAAAATTCAGAATTGGCGTTCCAGAGATTTTTTTACGCAAAATAGTTTTTTTGTTTCTGATTCAGAATATGACTTTTTTAATATTTTTAAATTCAATAATGAATTAAGTTAGTACGTTTTTATGCAGTTTTCACGGTAATATTGTTACAAAATTAACATAAATCAAGGAAAATCTGTTACCCTTTATTTTCGCCGTAACAGTTACCAAAAAAAAATTAAGTATCCGGCCATTTTTATTTAAGTATCATTTTTGTTTTATAAAGTATTCGAAATTCTTAAAAATAAGGGATTTTCGGTAAATATTGATATTATAGGGATATAATGTAATTTATCTTTACAGTATGTCATTTGTCTAATCTTTACTAAATAAATAAAAAGATCGAGAAAGGAAACATTTGAACTTGGATCAATTTTGCCCAAATTCTACTAAGTTGGGCTTTGGCCCACCTGTCCTATTTCTAAGATAATGACCCAAAATAGGTCTTGCCCACTTAGGAACTAATTGGGCCTGCTGAATTATTCCTTGGGCTTTTGGCCCCTTTCCATTTTCATCCTCCACGACATACATTGAATATATATCCTATGTATACGTCATGTATGTCAATAGTTCCCGAGCTCCCAAACCTGTATTTTCATCCAGATCTTCGTATTTCTGTGTTGTCCCTGTATTGGCACGTTTTTTACACTGTATACCATATATTTTGACTGTACACCAATGTATACAGCCGGTATATCAGTCTACTTTTCGACTTTTCGGGGCTGGGAAATTGAATTTCCAGCAACATGCTACTTCTCTCAATCTGTACATCATTTTTTAGGAGGCTGGATGACTCGATAAGAAAGAGTATTGGGCCTTTATGGCCCAATAGGCAAACGCGAGGAGAAGAGATATAACCCGTGAGTATTCGGAGGAGATTTCACATGAAAAGGAACAGATGAACAAGAATTAGCAGCTACTCGAAATGCCAAAATAAAGAAAATAACCAACAAAATTTCTTAATCCAATCTCGACTTAAAATGGGGTTCAATTGACATTAATCGAGAATAATTTGTAATATAACACTAAAAGGGGTGATGGAATCATATAAACTTGGGTTTAACCATGTCAAACTTCAAAGAGAAAAAAATCAAAAAACAACAAAGAAATAGGTGAACAGTAGCCATTAAACTATTGAATATTAGTGATAAAATGATAAAAATTTGAAAAAAAAGGGAGCATGTCGCTTGTTGCTGGGAGAAAACTATAGCCAAATGTTGCTGCCAAGAAAAGACATTTACTACCCATTATTAAAATACACAACATATAAACAACAAAGAGGAAAGTAAACTTATTTTCCCATTAGAGAGTATCACTTATGCCGACTCCAACTTAACATATTGCCATACAAAATCATCCGCGACAAAAGCATACAACTAGAGAGAACACCCACGAACTAAATCTTGTAAAGGCGGAAACTCCAGACGGCTTAAGAACTACATATTCTATCTTGGAAAGGAAACCTTCATACCAAAAGGTGTTCGGAAGAACTAAATTCCAGCAATGTGGACAAGAAAAAGAAAAAAATTAAACTAAACCATAGAATATGCACAGCATAGTAGAGCAAATCTTTAGCGCCTAAGGACCATAACAAGACAATGGAAATGATTTTATTGACTAAGAACTCAAACGACCAATAAGCTTAGATTTTAGGTAGACGTAATAGCTATAGTCGAAGAAACTGAGAAATACATCTTTTAGGACACGGGCGACCAAAATAATCCCAGCATAAACCTTATATTATAAAGAAATGAATACTCTGTTACCAACTAAAATAAGGGATCAGTGATGATGCTAACATGCTTAACAATGACTCAGCCAACTACACAAGCACAAAACCAACCACATGTAACATCTAAAATATTCCCATGATGCTTGATCCAAACGAGATACAAAAAATAGAAAAATCGACAAGGGCAGCCATACATCACGTTTAAACTACCAAATTCGACGACATCGACCAACACAATAACAGTATCACATTAAAGCAACAAAGACAATAAAAATATCCAAAGAGAAGATGTTACCTTTTTTGGGCAGCGAACTAGGGATAAGGAGACCAAAGGGGGGCTTGTCTCCACTTCGCGACTTGAATTCGAAAAATGATCGAGGATACTAAGCACTATCTTTGACCTGAATAGAGCTAAGACATGTTTTCCGTGTATATTCTTGCCTATTTTCTTCAACTGATATGAGTGTTCTCTGCTTAAGAATAATCTTCAGAAGAAAAAAAAATCCCCCCCCCCCTTCTCAAAGGAACTGTAAAGAATATATATAGAGAGGAATTAGGGTTTTGATAAATGGGGGGAAAATGGATGAAAAATTGGATTCAAGGCCCATGAATTCAAAATTTGAAATCAAAATCTTCACCAATTTTGGACAGACCACCTTTTCTGAAAATTCAACTCAATCCTAAAGAAAGAAAGGTGCTATCAATGCTTGAGATCGACTCACCCATCCTTGGGAGGGCGATGTGGAGCAATCTCGTCATCTCAAGGACGATTCTCGCGTGTCTCTAGTGCAGCTGTGACCGTACGAATGAAAGGGACGTTTAGGAAGCCGACGAAAAAGTCGTACCTCCCTTCTGCTGCTTCTTTCGCGTGAAGGAGAGACAGCACAATTGGGTCGGGTTGGAAATTGTTGGGCTGCTATTGAAAGTGCTTTCTGATGGGCTGGGATTATGCTGGGAATTACATTGGGTCATGCTTTTTCCCTGATTTTGAGTTGAATTGATGGGCTGGGGCAGCTGTTGATAAGTGTGCTGAGGTTTGGAATGGGAAGGAATGGGCTGAACTATTGGAAATTAGCTAATAAATGACTCAAAAATTGGTCTTTTAGAATATTACCAATTTAGCCAAATTGTAATTGGCCAACTAGATTACAATTTAAAAAAGAGACGAATTAATATAATTAATTAAGAAGCTTCTTAATGTTAATAAAATAATTAATTCAAATATAAACTAAAGATTCAAAATATAAGCTTAAAATAATTAACCAAATATTTATATAAAACAAAGTATTACTATCATTATTGTTTTCGATTTTGAATACTTATAAAATTATAGTAATTATATGAATAATTATGCGAGACATATTCATTAGCTAAAACAATATAAAAAAGTGTCAAAACCTTACTTAAAATAACTTGCAAGTTAAAATTTTAATTATTATTTATTTTCATTTTAAACCGTTTAAACTCGAGAAGCTCACTAGTTAATTACTATCGAGGAGGGTCAAAATTGGGTGTCAACAACTGTCCCTCATTTTACTCGGATTGATGCAAGAAATTCGAGGAGAATGAAATTGACCGATCCAATTTTGAACGACCCCAAATCCATCTTTAGGAAAGGGATTTCAGTAGGGATTTTAAGAATTATGGCCGAACCCTGGGTTTCCTACATATCTCAGGTTACATCAGAAATCAGGCCACTTGTAGTTTGATAAGCTAGATTTAACACACGATTTTAAAGAATTCAAAAGTCATCTCGATACTGAATTATGTAAGGACCGAGATGCTCGAGAATAAGATTTAAGAGCGAATGTTGGAACACAGCCGAGTTTTTTTACATTGAGCTTGCCTACATATCCTTATAGCTTAGAAATCAGGCTGTTTGTAGTTCGACTCAGTCGGTGGAAAAGGAAATATGTTATGCCAGATAACCTTTGGTTCTGGATAAGTGACAAATAAAGTCGAGTATGAAAAAGAGGCTTGCAACCTCTTAGCCATGAAGGTGGAGCTCTTCACATCCATAGATAAGAACTTACACGGACATAATTTCCAAAGCTCTTGGTGTACGTCACTCAGATTGAAAACTTACTTTCGACAGATACCAACATTTTCGAATGCGAGACCAAAAGTGACAAAACTCAATGAAAAACCCATATGCCTTCTGATAGGGGTGTGATTTGATTGTGGTGAAAGTCGCTCTTCTGCTCGTGTCCTAAGATTTTAACATTCCTCTTTGGACTATGTCCCAGTTTGCTGCTAAGAAGAGTTCCACGTTGTGCTGCATCCATTTTGATGTCGTCCGCACCTGTGGTTTTTTTGGAGAATTCATACTTTCGGATGTTCTCAACAAAGACTGAGATAAAACTCGTCAGCATAAAAATGCAATTTAAATGGGAGACAGTGTCTTTTACCGTGTTGACACTTAATTGTTCTCCTCGCCATTTGATATAAACTCGATTGGGTTTGACGTAAAGCAAATAAAGCTTATATCTTATGTTTGCAATGTAATATTCAATGTATTCTTCATTTGATGTCAACATAAATGAAAGGTGATGCAGTGCTGATACTTCTCTTGATATCGTCTCTAATGATTCTTTTGGCGTCTAATCTTGCCAAATAAAGACGCAGTTGAAGTCGATGGGTAAATACTTCTCTTGAGATGCACGATTTCCTTCTTTGCAGTGCATTATTTCCTGCGGGACATGAATATCTTCCCGCGATGCATGAATGTTAACTAGAGATGCATGATCTTTTGCGATGCATGAATATTGACTCACGATGCATGAATATTGACTCGCAATGCATGATCTTCTGCGGGACATAAATATCTTTTCGCGATGAGTTATTTCTTGCGGGGCATGAGTATCTTCCCGCGATGCGTGAATATTAACTCGCGATGCATGAATAATAACTCGCGATACATGCTCTTCTATGATGCATGAATATTAACTAGCGATGCATGATCTTCCGTGATGCATGATTTTCTGGGGGGCATGAATATTTTCCCGCGATGTGTGATTTCATGAGGGGCATGAATATCTTCCTGCGATACGTGAATATTAACTCATAATGCATGATTTTCCGCGATGCATGAATATTGACTTGCGATGTATGGTTTTTCGTGATGCATGAATATCGACTCGCGATGCATGATCTTCCAATGCATGAATATTGACTCGCAATGCATGATCTTCTGCTATGCACGAATACTGGCTCGTGATGCCTGATCTTTTGCGGGGCATAAATATCTTCCCGCGATGAGTGATTTCTTGCGGGGCATGAGTATCTTCCCTTGATGCGTGAATATTAACTCGCGATGCATGATTTTCAGCGATGCATGAATATTAACTCGCGATGCATGATCTTCCGCAATGCATGAATATGAACTCGTGATGCATGATCTTCTGCGATGCATGATTTTCTGCGGGGCATGAATATTTTTCTGCGATGTGTGATTTCTTGTGGGGTATGAATATCTTCCCGCGATGTGTGAATATTAACTCGCGATGCCATCCTTGGTACCAAATGAAGATAGTGCTTCAATCGAGCAACATAGTTATCTTCTGGGTGCCTTCTGGATAATCATATCGTCTCAATTGACAATAAAACTAAAATGACCCTCGATGTATATCATCTCAATCGATAATAGAAATAAACTGACCCTCTAGGTAGTGTATCGTCTCAAACGACAATACTAATAAAATGACCCTTCAAGGTAGTAATAATATCATATATGATAATATGATGCAGATGACGTCTTTTGCGAGAACTGTATACTCTTTCTTGAGATTTTCGCTGGATTCACCCTCGATATGCACAATATAAAATTATTCCTTCATCCACAGGAAAATCATAAATTTAGGGAGAGCTTTTTCCCCCCTTGACTTCTCCATATCGTCGATCGGAGAAAATTTGGCGATTTCAGAGCAAAACTATAAACCTGCTTCCACTGAAAAATCATTAGTTTTAAAATGAACTGATCTTATTGATTCTTCAGTTGTCTGCTCCCTGTCCTGCTATGTCCGGTTGATTTTCCCAATTTTCCGACTCTTGGTAGACAAGACAAAAAATATATTATGCCAAAACAAATGAAACACCAAAGGGAAAATTTTAAGAAAAATAAATTTTTGAAAAAAGTACTTTGTGAAAAAGGTTATTGCCAAGTGTCATGTCACGTCTGACTTAGTAAACTTCTTTGAGTCTGATGCTTGGAGGTATATCTGATTATTCGATGGGGAGCATTCAAAGTTACTTTAGACTGTCACTAAACCCATGTTGAAATTTTGAGGTCATCCTCAAAAATTCTGTCCTAGTCAACTGTCTTGGCTTATCCTTGACTGTTGGTGAGCAAATCACAGAATTTTTGAGATCCTCAAAAAAATTCTGTCCCGGTTGCAAATCTCGAAATATCTTCAGTCTTGGCTTGTTGAGGAAAAATATTCTTCTTGAGAATTTTTTAATCCCTCTCAACAATTCTGTCTCAGTTTCTATTGTAAAGAGAAAAATAGAAATCTTATGGGAGGTATGACCGAACCCTTGTGGCGCCTACGTATCCCGTTGAGACAGGAATTGGGTCAAATGTAGTTCCCCCTCAAGGCTAACAACAATAAGAAATTTACAAAGAAATCGACCGAGGCCAACAATAGGCCGCCTACATATCTCATTCTTGAGAGTTCAGGTCGAAGGTAGTTCAAATACAAATAAATATTAAAGGGATAGTGGGGGTGACCGAGGCCGACATAGGCCGCCGATGTATCTCATTCTTGAGAATTCTGATCAGACACAGTTCATTACAAAGAGGGATAAGGTTTAAATAAAGCAGTTACAAGCAAATTGAACGATTATAGAGAAATGATAGAAATACAAACTGACTTCACACGTAATATCTCTTGACAACATCTGAGTTGGTCTGCTTCGGCCATGCAGTGCCATCCATCTCCGGCAGGACCAAAGCACCTCCAGATAGTACCTTGCGAACCATGTAAGGTCCTTACCAATTTGGTGAGAATTTTCCTTTATACTCATCTTGGTGAGGAAAAATGTGCTTAAGGACCAACTGACCAATTTCAAAAATTCTAGCCCTTACTCTCTTGTGAAAGCGCGAATTCATTCTCTGTCGGTATTGTTGACCATGAGAAATTGCAACCATTCTCTTCTCGTAAATCAATGTCAATTGGTCAATCCGCTAGCTGACCCATTCAATATTACTCAACTAAGATTCTTGTATGATCCTCAAAGATGGTATCTTGACTTCAGCAGGTATGACTGCTTCTGTTCCATACACCAGCAAATATGGAGTAGCCCCAATCGATGTTCTGACAGTTGTTTGATAACCTAACAAAACATATGACAACATCTCATGCCAGCCTCGGTGATTGTCAATCATTTTCCACAGAGTCTTCTTGATATTCTTATTGGCAGCCTCTACAACTCCAGTCATTTGAGGACGATAAGCGGTTGAGTTTCGGTGAGTAATCTTAAACTGTTCACATATATCTCTCATCAAGTGACTATTAAGATTTTCACCATTATCAGTAATGATGGATTCTGGTACTCCGAACCTGCATATCATATTGGTGCGGACAAAATCAACTACGACTTTCTTGGTTACCGACTTATAAGAAGCTGCTTCCACCCACTTGGTGAAGTCGTCGATGGCAACCAGAATAAATTTGTGTCCATTAGAAGTGGCTGGTTCTATCGGACCGATGACATCCATGCTCCAAGCTACAAAAGGCCAAGGTGAACTCATAGTATTAAGCTCGTGAGGCGGCACTCGGATCAAATCACCATGCACTTGACATTATGACATTTTTTAACAAACTTGCAACAATCATTCTCTATAGTCATCCAAAAATAACTGGCTCGCAGGATCTTCCTTGCCAAAAGTGAGTCCATTCACATGTGTGCCGCAAACTCCAGCATGTATCTATTCAATAAGTTTCGCAGCTTCACCAGCATCGACACATCTGAAAATACCCAAATCTGGAGTCCTCCTATAAAGGATTTCTCCACTTAGAAAGAAATTGAGAGCCATACGGCGTATCGTCTTCTTCTGGTTGGATGTAGCATTTTCAGGATAAATTCCGGACTCTAAATACTTCTTTATATCAAAATACCATGGCAAACCATCTGGTTCTGCTTCAACATGTGAACAATGGACTGGTTGTTCCTTCAAGTCTATATCCAGAGGATCAATATAATTAGTATCTGGATGTTTAATCATTGAAGCGATGGTGGCAAGAGCATCGTCCAACTCATTTTGTATTTTGGGAGTATGTCTGAACTCGATCTTACGAAATCTTTTGCACAATTTCTGTACATACTGCATGTAAGGTATAATCTTCGGGTTCTTCACGGCCCATTTTCCTTGAACCTGATGAATTAATAAATCCGAGTCTCCAATAACCAACAACTCGTGGACATTCATGTCGATGGCCATTTTCAGTCCAAGAATATAGGCTTCATACTCAGCCATGTTGTTCGTGCAATTAAATCGAAGCTTAGCCGCCATGGGATAGTCTTGACCAGATTCCGAAACTAAGACCGCTCCGATACCTTTTCCTTGGTGATTTTCCGCTCCATCAAAGAATAATCTCCAGCCAGGATATATTTTTGAAATATCTTCACCCACAAACGATACTTCTTCATTGTGAAAATAAGTCTTAAGAGGTTCATACTTTTCATCGACGGGATTTTCTGTAAGATGATCAGCCAAGAATTGTGCCTTTATCGCCTCCTGAGTCACATACACAATATCGAATTCACTCAACAACATTTGCCATTTAGCTAACTTTCCAGTCGGCATTGCCTTCTGAAAAATATACTTCAACGGGTCCATCCTGGAAATAAGATATGTCGTATAAGAAGACAAATAATGTCTTAGCTTCTGAGGGATCCAAGTCAAAGCAAAGCACGTTCTCTCCAAAAGAGTATAACGAGACTCATATGAAGTGAACTTCTTGCTTATATAATAAATGGTTTGCTCCTTCTTCCCCATTTTTTCATGTTGCCCAAGCACGCATCCAAATGTGTTATCTGAGACAGACAAGTACAACAACAATGGGCTCCCTTCTCGCGGAGGAACCAATACCGGTGGATTGTCAAAGCATCCTTCTTCAATAGATTGAAGATAGGCTCACATACCACAGTTGATTGAGCTATGAATCGACTGATGTAGTTCAACCTCCCTAAGAAACTCATCACTTCTTTCTTCGTCTTTGGGGGAGGTAACTCTTGAATCGCCTTGATCTTGGAAGGGTCGAGCTCAATACCCCTTCGGCTGACTATGAATCCCAACAACTTGCCGGATATAACTCCAAAAGCGCATTTGGCGGGATTTAATTTCAAGTTATACCGACGTAGACGGTCGAAAAATTTCTTTAAGTGCGTCAGGTGGTCCGAACTCTCGCGGGACTTGATTATAACGTCATCCACATACACCTCGATCTCCTTATAAATCATATCATGAAATATAGTCTTCATAGCCCTCATATAAGTAGGGCCAACATTTTTGAGACCAAACGACATCACTCTGTAATGATACACACCCCAGGACGTGATGAAAATTGTCTTTTTTGCATCTTCTTCGTCCATCAGAATCTGATGATAAACTGCGTAACAATACACAAATGATTGCATTTCATGCTTAGCACAATCAATCAGAATATGAATGTTTGGCAACAGAAAATTATCCTTAGGGATGGCTTTGTTGAGGACTCTGTAGTCGACACAAATTCTGATTTTCCTGTCTTTCTTGGCGATCAGAACAACATTGGCCAACCAAGTCGGGTATTGCGTCACTTCCACCAATCGAGACTCGATCTGCTTGGTGATATATTCTTTGATCTTTAAACTCAATTCAGGCTTGAACTTTCAAGCCTTCTGTTTCATAGGACTGAACCTGGATTAATCGACAATTTGTGAGACACAACATTGGTACTTAGCCCTAGCATGTCGCTGACTTCCCAGACGAACACATCAATATACTTGGTGAGTAAATGAATTAAGCCCTTTCTTTGATCTTCATTCAAGTGAACGCTGATTTTGACCTCTTTGACACACTCTTGGTCTCCCAGATTTACGGTTTTAGTTTCCTCTATATTCGGCTTATGCTGATTTTCAAACTGTAGAAACTCTTCTGCAACATATTGCGGTGGCTCATTTTCTTCTTCATATTCATCAACATCATCATCACCTGCCTCATTTTGTTCGTTCAGCTCGTGACATGACATGACATTGGTAGGTTTAAAACTTATATTACTGAAACCATAAATAGACAAAGTTAGGAAAGTAGAGTATAGCAAATAAATAATTAAGCAAATTTTCAATAAAGGAGGCTTTCAATTGAATTGGAAAAAAAGTGCAAACTTTGGCCATGGACAGGGCCATGTTGCCTTTTTAAAACATCACAAGAAAATTTAAAAGTTGAATTAAATAAAATAATGGGTCTCGGGCCTCTTCCGAACTACCACCTATTAAATATGCACAAATGATGCCCTTCTACCAAGGAGTTCGAGAAATCAGGATCGGCGTGGAGGTCCAATTCTGCAACATCTCCCCGGACTCAGCATCACGGATACCAGCTAGCTCGTCCTCTTCTTCTATGACGGCATCGATCTCTTTGAAAAGGCCACAGATTCCTTCCCCAAGGTCATCATGCTCGGTGTACTCCCGGACTGGAAATGATTGATACAGATGTGGGATTGGTTTAGCTAATGCTTGATCATTGCTCTTCTTCATCTTCATATCATCATCCGTGGGGATGTACCCCAAACCATATCTAGCTCTTTTGACGGGGACTGGAATAGGCTCAATAATCCCTTGGGAATTCTTTCCCAATCTGAAACCTGGTTCGAACCCATTCTACAACATCATAGTGTCAATCATCTTGTACATGACAGTATGAGGCTGTGGGGCCAAGTCGTCACCGGTGGCATTTACCAGCTCCACCGTGTAGAAATCAGTACCTCGCAAAACTTCATCAATAATGGGCGTCTGTCTGCCGGAATGACTCCCTTCGCCGTGAATAACCAGTTCTTCGTCTTTCCAAATGAACTTCATCATTTAGTGAAGAGTAGAAGGCACAACTCCAGCCATATGGATGAAGGGCCTTCCCACAAGAAGGTTATAGCTGGTATCGATGTCCAAGACTTGGAACTGTGCACTAAATTCTCCCGGACCTATTTGGATGATCAGATTCACCGCTCCCAATGTGTCTCTTTATACTTCATCGAAGGCTGTTACATTGACTTAGTTTTGTTCCAGCTTTCCCAAGTCAAACCTAAATTGCTTTACTGTCGACAATGAGCAAATGTTTAGACCAGATCCATCATCCACCAAAACGCGATTTATGACCTTCTCGCGACATACGACAGTGATGTGCAACGCCTTGTTGTGTGACCTCCCTACAAAAGGCAACTCGTCATCGCAGAAATTAATTTGATGCCCTCGAATAACTTGGTTAATCACAACGGCTACATTATCACTGCTTGTGCCGACGAGCACATACCTATCATCGAGAGCCTTCATCAAAGCCTGTATGTGCAATTAGGATCTCATCAACAGGGCCCACACAAAAATCTAGGCTGGGGTCTTCTCCAAATGATTAACAATCGAATAATCCTTTGGCATCATCTTCCTCCAGACTTCCTCCGCTTCGCCCTCACTTATCGGCCTTTTCCCTTGATCCTTATCCTGCATAATAGAAGCTAAATCTTCAAGAGTAAAACATTTTCCAGATCGGGTCATACCCTGAGCGGCAGCAGTTTCAATCACAAACTTCGGTCTGACAAGAGTTTATGATGGCACCAAGGCAACAGCCTTTGCGGGTGTCAGGATCACGAACTTTTTTTCTTTCCTTGACTCTCAATGAGGCCACGACCCTTTCTAACTCGTCATGAATAACTGGAGTTATAACCTTAGTCACACACCAATCATCATGCGTCTCTATCATGTTGATATTGACGCCTCCATGATTCGGCAAAGTGTTGGTGTTGACATTAGGCGCGGCTGCTTGAAGAGAGACCACCTCTTGGTCGATCAGATCTTGAATCTTGTGCTTGAGGTTGATGCAGTCTTCATTATCATGTCCAACACTATTGGAGTAATACGCACACCTTTGATCGGGCCTTTAGAATTTGGAACTAGTATCCACCGGCTTGGGACCCACCGGGTGGATATATCCGGCCGCAGCCAGTCGCTTGTACAACTTTATTCAGCTTTCGGCGAGTGCGGTAAAATTCCTGGGAGGCTTCTTCTCGAATCTGGGTCGAGGAGGATCATAACTGCCTTGTTGAAGAGGACGCACTTGTTGATAACTTCTGGTATTCGGACGGGAAGCTTGGCTTCTGGGATATGGATTTATTTGGTAATTTGGTGATGGGGCTTGGTAGTTCGTGGGGGCATTTTGGTATACTGGAGCTTGGACTTGATAGACTGAAGGGGGTGCTCTGCAGCTCGACTGCAAATTGGCACAGTTGGGAGCAACATTTTGGTAGACCGGTGATGGAGTTTGGTAAAGTAGAGGAGGACTTTGGTACATAGAGGGTGGATTTTGGTAACTTAGAGGGGTATTTTGGTAGGTGGGGGTAGCATTTTGGTAAACTGGAGGAGGGTTATTTGGATGACTAGCTTGCGTATAGCAAGCCTGGTAGGAGTTCTGAGAAGGTCGAGGATGACCTTGGGAGGACGATGATCTTCTGGAGGTATTCCTCCCCTCATAAGAGACAACATCAATATCCTCTCTCTTCTTCTTCAACAGTCCCGACGATCCGGGCAACGCGGAAACACGGGCTATTTTACCTGTTTTCAAACCATCTTCAATAGTCTTACCAATCTTGACTATCTCAGCAAATTTTGCTCCCACGAGCAACATGATTCTATCATAATATTCGGGCTCTTGCACCCGTACAAACACTTCCACTATTTCTTTCTCGGACATAGGTGGCCTTAACCTAGCCGCTTCTTTTCTCCACTTGTAGGCGAACTTTCTATAGCTTTCAGTGGATTTTTGCTTCATCTTTTCCAAAGAGTATCGATCGGGAATGATTTCCACGTTGTAAGCAAACCGATCAATAAAATCCTTGGCCAGGCGTTCCAACTGGGCCATTGGCTAGGTTCATGCGAGGTGAACCATTCTAGAGCCCCCCGCATAGGTTTCGGCTAAAGAGCGCATCAGCAAGGCTTTATCCCTACCAACTCCGACAAGTTGGTTGCAGTAGGATCTCAGATGGTCCATAGGATTCCCTACTCCTCCGAAAGTGTCAAATTTAGGAACCTTGAACCCTTTTGGGAGGTCCAGATTTGGATGAATGCACAAATCCTCATAGTTACGGCCAGCGACGTCGGGGATGCATTAGAACTCCTTCATGGATTTCCTGATCTCTTCTTTTATATCCACTGTTGCCTCTTCATTTGCCCTCCATTCTCTCTCCTATTCCTCGCTTAGTCGGGACGGAAATCTGGAAAGTTGTTCTTTTAGGTAGGGGTAGATCTATAGAAGGAATTTGGGCATTCTGGGTGGTTTGGTAGTTTTGCGGATAAGTCTGAGGATTGGTATTTCGATTTAAATGGTGGTGGTGAAGAGTTTGGGGGTGAAATGCATTTTGGTTTTGGCTTTGATTCTGGTTATGCAGCGGTGGAGCGGTTTGATGTTGAGTATTTTGAGGATGAGGTGGTATTTGGGAATGGTTATTTTGAGGAGGTGGCGGAGTATGGTAGGATGTGGAAGCATACTGAGGGTTTTGTATAGTCAAGTCTATGGCAGAGGGGTTTTGGGCAGGAGTAGACGACAGATTCTGAACTGAATCCATGTTTGAAGAAGGGAAGTAGAGAGGAGGTCTCCCATTAGCAGCGTTAGCAGCAAAACCTTGTGGGGGCGGATCCCGTCTCCTTTGCATCTCCACCCTCATTTCCGCAATTTGTTGCATTAATGACATAGTTAATTCATTCTGATCCGCTACAGTGGGTTGAGCCACCACAACGTCTGTGAGACTGACTTCTTCATTATTGTCTCCCATTACTGCTTTTCCTTTGTCTGAATCTAGTCTGGGAAGGAATCTGCAGGACCTTTGGATCTGGTAAAATAGGGATGATCTGCCAGCTTAATCGACACAGTTCAGTTTCAAAGTATTTGAGAAGGAAAACAACTCAAAGACAGTTTTGTCTTAGATTCAGAATACAAAATGTATAATATCGCACAGAGTGCAGGTAAAACACAAGTCTCTTTGTTTGAGGATATCTTCAACCCACGAGTAAGGACGGAAGCAAGTTTTTAACAAGCAAGAGTTTGCTTGTTTTAGTTTGACACTATCTCAGAAAGGCTAAATCACGTTGAGCTAAAGTCTTCTTTCAGATTCTCATTGACGTCCATTGATCTGGTCTTCGTATCTCCTTGTAGCATGAAAGAGGGAGAATAAAAATTTGTAAAGATAGGGGCCGGGACTTGAAAGGCTGCCTGCGTATCTCACAAGGAGAATTTAGGCCCAACGTAGTTCGAGTACAAGATAAAATACTGATTTTAATTCATTCATTCTGGACGGTTACATGGAAATTGAGAGACATTAACAAAGCTTTAAAGATAAAACGATGACTACATCTCAGTCATTCTTCTTCTCTACTTCGTCTCAACCACGGGGAACAAACTCGACTCAAAGTTTTTCCATGTTGATGAGGGATTCTATGTCGTAGAGAAAACATCTTGAGAGACTATGATATACAGCATCGTGGTAAGCACAAGGTTTCTAAATTTCTCCTCCAACGAGATTGAGATCTCTATCATCATCGTGGATAGGGGATAAGACCCCATTCCGAACCAAATCCATGTAGATATGCAACATTGACCCTCTGAACGGTGTGAAATAATGGCAAACAAATCGAGTGTGCTCAATTAGCTCCGACTGGTCATACGTGAGAACGGTGTTATTATCCCACGTGTGCGAGATGTTCCCAATGTCAATCTGGCAGCAGATCCTCGCCTTATGATGTACGCATTCTTCTATAGTATGCACTCGCTGGTTCAGATGGAAGGCACATACCTTTGAAGAGTTTTCTTCCCCTAAGACAGAAGCCATTCCTTCATGAGGTTCCCACCCAAGATGTTCACACAAAACAGCACAAGACATAACTTTCGCTCCTACACGATGCGTCGGCTCGTAGGCCAGAAGAGTGATCCATTTGTCTCCTCCTCTCAAACGGCCTAGAAATGGAGGCTTATAGACGATTTCCTTGTCAATGTCTTCCTCAGTTGCTCCAAGGTAAGTGTCTTCTGGACCACCACTAGCCTCTTGTTCGTGGATAGAGTATTTTCTGCGCATTTTCTGAAATTTGGTGATCATGTTATAGTGGAACACCTTGTTCTTCTCCCTCAATTCGGCCATTTGTTCCCTCATGGTGATGAACTCTGCCATTTTTACCGTTAGTTCCTCATCAATCGCCACATTTCTAGCCAGCATTTTTGTGGTTTCTGAATCTATCTCGGCTTCTCTTGCCTCCATTTCCAAAATCCTTAGCCGAAGCATATCTAACTTCCTGCTTAAGTCCTCTCTCTGTGCCTCAATGTTTTTCTTATTCTCCTTTTTTGATACCAAATCCTCATTCTGTGCCGCAGTCGCGGCTTTGTAGACCGATGCGACAACTTCGACCATGAGTCCTTCTTCTCTGATCTCTTGAATTTCCCGCGTGATTTGTTCTATCTTTCTCTGTAACTTCTCTCCTGTAAGTTCCCTCTTGATACTCCTACCCTTTCCCATAGCTGTGATTCTGCCTTTTCTGAGACGATAGAGTAGCGTTTTAGGATTTGGGTACGAGATGTGTCTTTTGAGTGAGAAACTTAAAACTCGGAAAATTTGGTCAGACATTTTGTAATAGTGACTCGTGTGTATATTTTCTGGGAATTTTGGAAAGGAGTGGGTTAACGATATCCTCATTCAAAGCAACATATCACATAAACAGTTAAACCACATAAATCGCGTCCTAAACATGTTTGTGACCCTTTTATATTCCAAGGGTAGGCCTAACAAATTGAAGGATGTATATGCTTTTTTAACCCAATTCATTATCCCCAAAATAGTTCATTAATAACATCAAAATGTCTGATAAACATAAAACAAGGAAATAGTTCTGAAAATAAATTACAAAACAAAGTACAAATAAAGCAGTCCCACGCAGGGGATGGTAAATAAAATTCAAGCCTCCTCTGATTCTCCGCCAAGTCTGGTCCTTTTGGCGATGTTGAACTCTTCCCACATAGCATATTTGTTCACCCATAAATGATCTCTCGCCAATCGAGAGCCTTCTTGATGTCTGAACCCCTCCATCGACTGAATCTGTTGTTCCATGCTATCATGTAACTCTGTCATGCACTGTCTGGCTCTTCGTAGCTCCTGTTTCAATTGAGCTATGACTTTGGCATCTTCTGAATGACGACGTTGATGCTCTAATTAATTCTTATCAAACTTCTCTTGAAGTCGGTGAAGTCGGATTTGATGTTTGGATCCAACATCTGCAATAATGTGAGGAACGTTTGGACCAGGCTCAATAGTTCCAGCGAGACTCTTTTTCAACCATTCTTTGTACTCTCTAGAATATTTTGGACGAAACCTGTTTGGTACGGGCTTACCCAATACTCTGCGAGACTTCCACATCCTACGCATGTCTTCAGCAAATGCAACTCATCCGTTCTCGTGGTCAGTTGCAAATTTTCTCATATTTGCGATCTGGGGCAACTCTTGTTTCCCTCCTAGTTTTCTTAGGACTTAGCCAGGAGCATATGGTCTAGTCCCTCTTAACCCAGCAAATACCAAGTAAGGAACCTTTTCTGTTTGAACCACCATATTTTTAGTTACTACCAGACTGTCTATTGACCACTGTACGTCTTCCTCTCTTAGCCCTCAAAGTCTCGGATACCAAAAACTTTCTTCTCCAGTATTGTTGCAACGATTGTGGTGCAACCACCAATCATGACCATGTAGCTCATCTGACCCCTTTAGGGGATCTGTTTCTTTCGGGTTATGAGTCTTGATCAAATGTCGCATCATCCACCACTATAGTATCAGATTACACCCTTGAAAGAAGCGTTCTCCGCTTTGACATTTATAGTCCACTCCGTAGAAGATGACATGAATGACCACAAACAGTAGGATGAATGGTGTATTTTGGCCCTTGATGAAAAATCATCGTTCCAAGCAAGCATATTGCAAAAGCAAGGGGACGTGTCTCCTTCCATTTTTCTTTTGATACGAACTCCTCTTTGAATTTCTCGTAAGCCCTCGCTCTTGTCCAAATCGATAATACAGCTTTCTGAAGGGAATGTTTGGACCGGGAAGCTTATCCATCCACTCAGCTTTGACCAGTGACAATTTTTCTTTGATTTCGGCGAAATCTCATATTTTGGGGTTTAAAAGATCTGTATCTGGTTTCCGTTTTCTCTTGTTGCACATGGAGACACTTTCGTAACTGATAATGACTTCTTTAATGGATGGCGTCATTTCCATTTCCCCGAATTGAAAGACCATATTCTCATTATTCCAGAATTTCACCATCGTTCCGATTAAACCAGGCCAAGCATTCATTTCTAGCAGCGACGGAAGATAGCCTATGTGTTACTGAACTATCATCTTGTCATCTTTATTCATGAATATCCACCGTACTTTGAGGAAGGGATCGGGGACGGTAACCATTCTTGTTTTCAAAGGCTCGTGTGTCGGATCCATTTCCACAAAAATAGCAGACAAAGATAGTTAACCCCCACTCCATAGACAATAAAATTGTTTTAAAAACGCATATACATCCTTCAATTAACACGTAAGGATGATTGTCTATTTTTGGCAATTTGGGCCATGTAGACACAAGGTGGGCTTCTAATGGGCCCCACATGCCTTGGGCGTTGGGTCGTCTTAGTTCGAATGCTCCTAAATTCAGGTTTTTGGCTCGGCTCTACGCTAGTTAACTAGGAGTGGCTTTTGAAAAGACCGGGGACCCAAACGGACAATTTGGGATGGAACCCGCGACAACCATTGAACGCATGACGAACCAATAAATTGCCGCTAATTCCGAAAAATGGTTGAGTATAAAAAAGTCCGGCTGCGGTTCCGCAAACCGTCCTTTAATATACCATACAATATAAAAATGGAATATGCCATTAAATGCAATGTCAGTGTATAATTTTAACAAATTGATCACATATAAGCATTTTAGTAATAACAATTAGTCAAAATAGTTAAATCCTTTTGGTTAGAACTTAATTAATCCCCAAAGAAGTCGCCATTTCTGTTTTACAAAAAATATATATAAATAAAAAAATGACTAAGTTTCGAAAAATCAATTAATCTTATGATTTAAGAAAAATGGACTTTCCAAGTTAACAGAGTTGTCACTTGATTTTTTAGTGAAAATCAAGAAAACTCACAATTATTTTTCAAAAGATTTTAAAACAAATAAAAAATCAGTTGAAAAGAGTTCGAAGTTCAAAAATACATTCCGGGAAGGTATTAGGCCCTTGGAATGCCCGCTAACTCGCGGTTGACCGACGATTTGACTAAAAATGACTTTGACTTGAATTTACCAACTTTTCCAACTAAAGTTTATTTTTTTATAATTTTGTTTACTTAAAATTATTACTATTTTTAATTAATTAATTTAGTTCAAAGAAAGGGAATATTTTAAAAGGAGTGACAAAAGGTGGTTGATTAGAATAATAAAATAAAGGTCAAGTGACTATAAAAATAATTTTTTACATATATACATATACGTATATACATATACATATATATATATATATACATATATATATATATATATATACATATATATATACATATATATATATATATATATGTGTATATATATATATATATATACATATATATATATACATATATATATATATATATATGTGTGTATATATATATGTAT
>NC_028647.1:46409675-46422477 GCF_001406875.1 Solanum pennellii | reverse complement strand
ATATATATATATATATATATATATATATATGTATGTATGTATGTATGTATGTATATATATATATATATACACACACACACACACACATATATATATATATATATATATATATATACATGTATGTATATATATATACATGTATGTATGTATGTATGTATATATGTATATGTATATATAAAAAAATTTTAACTTTACTTATTTTTAAAATTAATTATCTCTTTTTACGGGAAAATAGCTAAGGGGATGACCTAAAGGTATGAACTTAAGGGTTGACAAAGACCAAGAAGTAAAATAAAAACTAAGTAACATTATATGTATATAAATAAATTCAGAGTATATGTATATAAAGATAAGAAAGAGGCGACTATCATTTGGGAATTAATTAAATCATAATCAAAGGTGTTAGTCAATATAAGAACAAATAAATAAAGAGATATAGAAAGGAAATATTTGAACTTGGGCCAATTTTGCCCAAATTCTACTAAGTTGGGCTTTGGCCCACCTGTCCTATTTCTAAGATGATGACCCAAAATAGGTCTTGCCCACTTAGGAACCAATTAGACCCTGCTGAATTATTCCTTGGGCTTTTGGCCCCTTTCCATTTTCATCCTCCATGACATACATTGAGTGTGTATCCTATGTATACGTCATGTATGTCAATAGTTCCCGAGCTCCCAAACCTGTAATTTCATCCAGATCTTCGTATTTCTGCCTTTTTCCTGTATTGGCACATTTTTTACACCGTATACCATATATTCCTACTGTATACCAATGTATACAGATGGTATATCAGTCTACTTTTCGACTTTTCGGGGCTGGGAAATTGATTTTCCAGCAACATGCTACTGCTCTCAATCTGTACATCATTTTAAAGGAGGCTGGACGACTCGATAAGAAAGAGTATTGGGCCTTTATGTCCCAATAGGAAAACGCGAGGAGAAGAGATATAACACGTGAGGATTCGGAGGAGATTTCACATGAAAAGGAACAATTGAACAAGAATTAGCAGCTACTCGAAATGCCAAAATAAAGGAAATAACCAACAAAATTTCTTAATCATATCTCGACTTAAAACTGGGTTCAGTTGACATTAATCGATAAGAACTTGTAATATAACACTAAAAGGGGGATGGGAATCATATAAACTTGGATTTAACCATGTCAATCTTCAAAGAAAAAAAAATCAAAAAACAACAAAGCAATAGGTGAACGGTAGCCATTTAAACTATTGAATACTAGTGATATAAAATTTTGAAAAAAAGAGGGAGCATGTCGCTTGTTGCTGGGAGAAAACTATAGCCAAATGTTGCTGCCAAGAAAAGGCATTTACTGCCCATTATTAAAATACAGAACATATAAACAATAAAGAGAGGAAAGTAAGCTTATTTTCCTATTAGAGAGTATCACTTATGCCGACTCCAACTTAACATATTGCCATACAAAATCATCCGGGACAAAAGCATACAACTAGAGAGAACACCCACGAACTAAATCTTGTAAAGGCGGAAACTCCAGACGGCTTAAGAACTACAGATTCTATCTCGGAGAGGAAACCTTCATACCAAAAAGTGTTCGGAAGAACTAAATTCCAGCAATGTGGACAAGAAAAAGAAAAAAATTAAACTAAACCATATAATATGCACAACACAGTAGAGAAAATCTTTAACGCCTAAGGATAATAACAAGACAATGGAAATGATTTTATCGACTAAGAACTCAAACGACCAATAAGCTTAGATTTTAGGTAGACGTAATAGCTATAGTCGAAGAAACTGAGAAATACATTTTTTAGGACACGGGCAGCCGAAATAATCCCAGCATAAACCTTATACTATAAAGAAACGACTACTCCATTACCAACTAAAATAAGGGATCAATGATGATGCTAACATGCTTAACAAATGACTCAGCCAACTACACAAGCACAAAACTAACCACATGTAACATCTAAAATATTCCCATGATGCTAGATCCAAACGAGATATAAAAAACAGAAAAATTGACCAAGGGCAGCCATACATCACATTTAAACTACAAAACTCGACGACATCGATCAACACAATAACAGTATCACATTAAAGCAACAAAGACGAAAAAATATCCAAAGGGAAGATGTTACCTTTTTCGGGCAGCAAACTAGGGATAAGGCGAGCATATGGGGGCTTGTCTCCACTTCGCGACTTGAATTCGAACAATGATCCGGGATACTAAGCACTATCTTTGACCTGAATAGAGCTAAGACGTGTTTTCCGTGTATATTCTTGCCTATTTTCTTCAACTGATATGAGTGTTCTTTGCTTAAGAATAATCTTCAGGAAAAAAAAAATTTCTCCCCCCTTCTCAAAGGAACAGTAAAGAATATAGATAGAGAGAGGAATTAGGCTTTTTATAAATGGGGGAAAATGGATGAAAAATTGGATTCAAGGCCCATGAATTCAAAATTTGAAATCAAAATCTTCACCAATTTTGGACATACCACTTTTTATGAAAATTCAACTCATTCCTAAAAAAAAGGTGCGATCAATGCTTGAGATCGACTCACCCGTCCTTGTGAGGGCGACATGGAGCAATCTCGTCGTCTCAAGGACGATTCTCGCGTGTCTCTAGTGCAGGTGTGACCATACGAATGAATGGGATGTTAAGGAAGCCGACGAAAAAGTCGTACCTCCCTTTTGCTGCTTCTTTCGCGTGTAGGAGAGAGAACACGATTGGGTCGGGTTGGAAATTGTTGGGCTATTGCTGAAAGTGCTTTCTGATGGGCAGGGATTATGCTGGGAATTACATTCGGTCATGTTTTTTCCCTAATTTGAGTTAAAGTGATGGGTTGGGGCAGCTGTTGATAAATGGGCAGAGGTTTGGAATGGGAGGGAATGGGCTGAACAATTGGAAATTGGGTAATAAATGGCCCAAAAATTGGTCTTTTAGAATATTACCAATTTAGTCAAATTGTAATTGGCCAACTAGATTACAATTTTAAAAAGAGACGAATTAATATAATTAATTAACAAGCTTTTTAAGGTTAATAAAATAATTAATTCAAATATAAACTAAATATTCAAATATAAGCCTAAAATAATTAACCAAATATTTATATAAAACAAAGTATTACTACTATCATTATTTTTTCGATTTCGAATACTTATAACATTATAATAATTATACGAATAATTATGCGAGACATATACATTAGCTAAAATAATATAAAATAGTTTCAAAACCTTACTTAAAATAACTTGCAAGCTAAAATTTTAATTTTTATTCATTTTCATATTTTAAATGAAATTAATTATTTTAAACCATTTAAACTCGAGAAGCTCGCTAGTTAATTACTATCGAGGAAGGTCAAAATTGGGTGTCAACAAGGATCACTGAATTCGAGAAAGACTGCATACATATCTTATTTAGATGAGAATCAAATGTGTATTGTTTGCGAAGATCATAAGCAAACTTGTTTTTTTAATAATAAGTAGAAACTCTTTTTTTTCTTTTTTTGAAAAGGAAATAAATGTTCTTTTTTTTAATATTTTAAAAAAGGATCACTAAATCCGAGAAGGTATCTCTAATATCTCATCAAAGTGAGAATCTAAGTGTGCATAGTTCGTGAACCTCTTAAACAAATAATTTTAATAAGAAATAAAAAGGCATTTATTTGCTCTTTTTGATTAAGGAAATAAAACATTCTAGTCCTCTTCTTTAAATAAGATTAATCAAACTTAGGAGCGATGCCTATGTATCGTAGGGAGGTTATTCTATCAACCAAAAGGGGGGAATGTACATTTTCTTGAAATAGTTTCGAAACAAATGTTTTGCGCCTTTGAGCCCGCATAGAGCCTTTAATTATACCTCGCCGAAAATCTGATTGTTGCGAATAGCTTATTAAGGCCAGTTTCTCCTTAGGATCCTTAGTCGCGTTGTTGTCAGTAAAAATAACTACACGTTTCGCTCTTCTTGAACGAAGTTGATGATCCATTGATGCACGATCTTGAAATTCACCCATTTGTTGGTCCAATTCGGTGATTAATTTATGGGACCAGCGAGGTACTTTTTTACTGATTTCTTTTATTCCAATCGATTTTTTCCCGATTTTGTCAAATTAGGATCAATTGCATTGAATACAAATTTGACAAATTTCGTTCTTTTTTCTGAATTCGCTCTTCTCTGTTCTTGGTCTACCCAATGCTAGATGCAGAGGCGCATAATAGATTGATATGAACATCATGAGCTGTCCCGTAATAAAACTAGTTATTGCTGATACCTTCTTCTCGGTTCCTTCTTCCATAACCAGAGCTCGGAGAAGGAAGAGATAGGAGGGCCCTATGGAGAATGTGGTCAGAAATCCATAATAGAGTCCGACCACAACGACCGAATTGATTATCTTCATGCATAAAGATACTAGATTACCTAGTAGAAAAGATTGAAAAATCATCACAAACCTCCCTTATTTCTTTTCTAATGCATTTTCTGGATTATTATATAATGATTTTTGAACTTTCCATATATGGAAAAGAAATAGAAAAAGATAGACTAGAAACGACATCTATTATGTCAATGACACCAAAGGGATATTAAATGAATGGAATTGGGATATGGATGGAATATAATGAAATAGAGCCACTTTGAGGTTCCCTCTGAAATGAGGCATGTAAGGGAGACACGACGAAGAAGTTCCGGGAGTTACGAAGGAAGATTCGAGCTCATATTGGTCATGGGTTGGCAACGGGAATTGAACTCTATGAGATCAAATCTCCTGTTATTCCTCAATAGCTCAGTGGTAGAGCGGTCGGCTGTTAACCGATTGGTCGTAGGTTCAAAATCCTACTTGGGGAGATTTGATTGATTCTGAATTCTTTAATCAGAATAAGAATAAAGGGGCTCACTTTGCCCGTTAAGAGTAGATAACCTGTTCCCTGTCTTTGTTTATATTGCATTCTATCTCATCGTATCGCGTTATGTTCTGCGAGATTAGAAAATCACCATCAATACCTCGGTCTAGGTCCGAGATAATCCTTTGTTCCATAGCCCTGGGCTATTTACAACTAGACAATTAAGAAGTCTCAGATGTACTAGCACTGCATCTTTGATGCAGTCATTGATTCTCCCGAGAGGTCACAATTGCCGCGATCAAAGATATTAATGACGAGGAAGGCTTTTTTGTTATGCTACTAATACTTGCTCTGCTATTCTGCCCAAGCCTGGCTGAGGAAGAGTTACAGGGCGTAAATGATACGCTCAAACTTACTTCTCAAATAAGAAGTAAAGCGGTCGTGTCAAGTAAATAACCCAACTAATGAGGTTGGGATCGTTCCCACGAGGAAAATAGTTTAGACTTAACTTTAATCTATTATTACTATGTTCAGTCAATTATTTCCTTAGAAAACAAAAATGATAAAAGGGGGGTTTTCTATTTCTAAATAAATGAAAATAGCTAGCTAAATCACAGTAGACAACTAACAGATTCAAATGTTGGAGTTTAATCAATTAATAAGAGTAACTAGGGTTTACGTGTTCCCCACAGGTTCCTAATTTGATAATTCTAACTATAAAAAATTCTTTCCTAGTATCTTGCATGCAAAGTGATAAGTTATGTATTTCTACATCCTTGGTCCGACATCTAGAAAATTTCACTCCGCACCTTGGTCCGGCTACGTGTGTTGCTATACTAACCCTTACCTTTACCTCATATTAAGCATTGTATTCGATATTTGACTAAGTTATTACCTCGTACCAATCAATACTAGCCTATTAGATAGTATACACTAAATCTATGTTGATAATTCTTTTCCTATTATCTACCTCCTTGGTCCGGCAAGTAGCATTAAGGCGAGTTCTAACGTTGGTCATCCGTTAAAAAGACTTCTAAGCGAAAGAATTATCAATACATGCAAGATACTATTCTAGAATTGTTATTTTAGTTAGGTTTTACCTCATTATTCGCCCATGGTTCCCACAACCCTAGTTATGGAGTTTAGTTACCCATAGTAATAATTACAATATTCATATATACTATATAAGAATTCATTCACTTACGTTAATGAGTAAGAAGAAAATCCAGAAATTTACTTGATTAATCGACAAAATCACCAACAATCAACTCCAGAGAATAGTGTAACAATCCAAAGTCTAGTAATCAAAATAATCTCTTTACAAAGAATCCAACACAAAAGTGTCTAATAACCAAAAGTCTAACAAAGAGTCTAAAAATAATCAAGAGTCTAACCCCCAAAACGAGGTTTTTCGAACTATTTATAAAAAACAAAAACCTAATCAAAGGAGGACTCTATTTGCTGGAAATCTGTCAAAATGCGGCTGGGTCGACGGATCTGGCGATGGGTCGTCGTGGTCACGACAGACCGTCATGGACTCCGTCGTCCCATACTTTGTAAATTCTTCTGCTTCTCTCTTCATTACACTCGACAGCAGGTATGACGGATTTTCACAGGCACAACAGTCCGTCGAGGGTCTCCGTTCCATAACACTTCAATTCTTGGAATTTGGGTACTGGGACTACTTCTCTGATCTTCACGACGAACCAGCAGGACGGACCGTCATGGCTACGACGGTCTGTCACGCACTTCGTAACCCCACACTTGGTCAGACTTCCCCATCTTCCTTCAGCAGCTTCACCACGATGCCACCTACGGACCGTCACAGGCTCGACGGACCGTCACAGGCTCCGTAGGAGGTAACTTTTCTGCACTTCTTGCTCAAAAACTGCCGCGTTCATCCTTGGACAGATTTCCTGCAAATAAATAGAAAATACATAAAAATCAATACAAAAAGGCTTTTGGACACACACTAAACTTAAGGAAAAAGCATTAAATATACCGTGAAACCACAATATATACAACACCCTCAACTTAAATTCGTTGTTTGTCTTCAAGCGACGCACTATGACTCACTACAAAATCTTTGTACAATAGTATCCATGTTTTAGCTTTCGCAATCATTTGGCTATCAATCTCGATCAGTCTTATCATATTTATGCATGTTATCACTATTAGGCTTGAATTATGCGGGATCAGACCATGACACAAACTCACCACGCACTAACACCTATCCTCTTCAATTTCTCACCGAGGTGCTAATATTTTCGGTATTGCAACTAGTGTCCTCACTTCAAAACAACATCCTCATTTTTCACACAATGATTTCAGTTTGAGTATAAGGATTACTTTTCAACACTCACTCTCAGAACAAATTCACAACTCATTCATACATATTGCCATAAGCTTACCCTTATTTTCACTGCTTTAAGTTCGCTATACAACTCTTAGGATCACGATAGGACTTTCTTAGCTTGTTATATAGGATCAGGGTCAGGTAGGGTATATTTAGGTATACTTTAGTGACTTTTTGCCCTCCTTGACATATCGGCTAAACAAACCACTTTTTATCATTTTATTTCGCCCAGTTTCTCATATTCTTTCACCTTGCTATTTTCCCTTCTTTCTTCATTTGTGTAAGTGACTCTCTTCTTTTCTTGCTTGTATTTATTGTTTTTTTTTCACTTTTCTTTCAACTGATTCTTGAGTCACTTTACTTTTGTTCTTTCTCTGTCTTTGTTCTTTCAACCCCACTTTCCAGAGCATTCCTCATAATGGCCACCCTCAACTCATGGCTTTGCCATGAGTCAAAGTACACAATACCCAAAGTTGGGTCAGGGCCATAAAAAGTTGTTTACTGCATTAGCCACCCTCAACTTATGCTTTTGGCATAAGCTGAGGTACACATGTCCAAGGAGGGACCAGGGACAACACATTATTCCCAGAAAAGATCAGTTGGGGGGAAAAAGAAAGGTCTAGTTTAAGCTCAAATCATTTGGATCAAAGAAGGATTAATTTCATTTGTTTTTTTATTTAGGCTAAAAATGGGCTATATTGAACAAGGGCCTATGATCCTTTCCTAATTGTTTGTTACATCTTACTTTTAGCAGGACCAACCATGCAAGTTCTAGCTTAGTACAAATAGTGGACTATTCAAATCTTCCTCACACTCACTTGACATTTCATTACTCTACCAGATTATCAGACACCTAGTTCGAATTTTAGACTTAGGGTCATGCAGTGGTGTATCTCTATGTCATGCTTAGAGCCACACATTTATCAATTACTATGCCTAGTCATGCATCATTTTTATTTCATCAGGATATCATTTTAGCCATCATGCTTCAGAGTTAAACTATGTACACAAGATATAGACATGCCGGTTCGACAGTAAAAATAATCAGTCTCTTGGGGAATAAGAACACAGGCAAGAAAACCCCAAAAGATGATAGTGAATTGGGCTACTCGGCTTCACCCTAGCACTCACTTTCCATTTACCCCACCCCCAACAAAAAGACATGCAATTGTCCCCAATGCATAAAAAAATTGAAATACTAGAGTGGTAGGTGAAGTAAACCTGGGGCGCAAAGCGCCGACGATCAGCAAGCTGGTGGGTCCGGTTCCTCGGAACCCACTACCTCTATAATCTGGACACCCTCAGTAGTGTCCTCATCAGCAACAACACTATCAGTAGTGCCTCCCGTTATCTCCACAGTTCTGGAGCTAGATGCCCTACCAGCTAACTCTACAACTCTCATCTGACGCGCCTCCTCATCAGCAAGCGAGGCTCTCCTCGCGGCCTCCATCTCACGGTGCTCCTTCTTCCGTGCTCTAGCCTCATCCTCCTCTCGACCCCTACACCTCTTGGCATGCTCTCGAGGGGGAGGTGGTGGAATCTCACAAGTGGTGAATAAGGCCGCCATCACTGTGTCCTCAGCAGGCTCTGCAGAAGGGGCCTCAGACTCAGGCACCCTAGCCTCTAGGATCATATCAATATCTGCGCGAAGACTCTCGACTGCAGCCTGAAGGGTCGACACATCCACCTGAGGGGCTGACCGAGCTAGCACCCACACCTCAAAGGCGTCCAAGCGCTGATGAACCTCAGCGATCTTCCGCTCTGTGTGCTGGGCCATTTTACGCTCCATGCGCTCCTCTGCCTCAGCAATAGACCTCTGCATCCAAGGCTGGATGTGATGCAGAAGTGTAGCCATCAGTGCCTCAAGTTTCTGGACCCTAGCAAGCGGGACAAGAGCATGGATAGGGGCTGAAAGAGAGGAGCTAGGGGCGGTGCTACTACCCGGGATAGACTCGACCGGGGTAGTGTCAGTGCTTTTAGACGCAGCCTGCGTAGCCGTTCGAGCCTGTGCTACCGTATCAGCCAGATTGTTACCAAGTGGAGGCAAATCTGGACGGGGCCCTCTGCGTGGGGCGAACTCATTGGCCTCATCCCTGATGAGGTCAATATCAACAGTGCCCAGCGGGGTCTTGAGCTGATCAATGTGCCAGATAGGCACACCTGCGGACCTGCATAAAGAAAATATCATGCACGGGAAAGGGTAAGTAGTTGTGACCTTAAAAGCCCTCTCGTGCATGACCGCCCGTAGAAGCCAAGAAAAGTCCACCTCAAACCCGGGTATCATCGCCGCCATCAGTACTGCACGATCCCATGTGACTGTATTATCAGCAGCTGTGGGGGAAAGGCAGTAGCGGACAATCGACCATAAGAACTTCGCCGTGAAGGTCAGGTTAGCCTTCTTGATGGTTCCGTTCGGCTCGGTTACCCAGTAGGCACCCTCTCCATCAACAGACAAGTGCAGGGCCATCCACCTGTTGATGGTCTCTCTCAGCGATGGCTCACGCAAGAATTGGCCATCTTTGACAATTTGCCACTGGTAGTCTATTTCGGCGGTGAGAGGGGTCCGGTTGACATCAACTCCTCGCCGTATAGATTCCGACGAATGGCAGGCAGGGAGATGTCAACCTGAATGCCACGTACTCGGACATGCTCCAGTGGGGCCTGTTTGGCAGGGGCAGCCCGCCTATCAATCTGTAATCTGAGAGTAGCCACGTAGGAGGCGTAGAACTCTTGGACCAACTCTTCACTATAACGGCCCAACGAACGCGCTGTCCACTCCAGTCGGTGTCTGGTGAAGAGATTGTGGATCTCTGGCATAGTCGGGAGACTTCCCATAAGGACTCGCCTCTCCAATGTAAGGGTCCGTGTCATGACTCATTTATCATTCAGAAACTTTGTGTCTGAATAAACTTGATACTGCCCGTCGACACACCTCCGGTTGGGCTGGTCGGCAACCGGGGTGAGAGCACGAGTCGGTGAGCTGGGTGTGGATTCAGAACTATCAGCCTCATCAGACGAGACAGACTGTGCAACTGTGGCGGGTGCAGGACTTCAGCAGACCCGGAGGCTTCCTCCGACCATGAAACTCCTAAGGAGTCAGACGCTTCTTCTTCATGAGTAGCTGACCCAGAAAGTGTGCCGGTCAGTGTGCGCTCCTCATCAGACTGGGAGGCAGTGACTACGCCGGATGACCCTTTTTGGGCGTAACTCTGGCAGCACATGAATCTCGGAATGGGGTGGAAGTGCCTGGGGGCACGTACTCGATGTCACACTCATCATCAAAGCTAATGACCAGGCGAGCAGACGGGGCGACAGACTTTGATCGCCCACGTGCGTAGACTCGATCTTGTTTTGGTGCCATGATAGATAGTACCTGTACAGAATCAATATTAGTACTAGAAGGAGTAAACTAGACAAGCAAAACGACACAAAATAAATAAAAGAGTCAAGATGTAATGACATTTCTATAGTAACAGTGAAACACGATGGACCAGGTGACGGCTCGTCGTGAGTACGATGGACCGTCATGGGGTCCGTCATGTATTACTTAAACTATATTTATGTGGAGACCCCTAAAGGAAAGTCTCTGACAGTTATGACGGATAAGCAGCACGGACCATTGTGATGATGACGGTCCGTCGTCGATGTCCGTCGTGGGACACTTGGAAAAAAGTATGGAGACCCTGAGGAGAGGGGTCTCTGATCGTCATGACGGTTATGCAGGACGGACCGTCAAGGGTGTGACGGTCCGTAGTAGATGTCCATAATAGGACACTTGGAAAATGTTGGAGACCCTTAGGAAAGGGGTCTCTGACCGTCATGACGGTTATGCAGGACAGACCGTAGAGGGTATGACGGTCCGTCGTAGATGTCCGTAAGAGGGCACTTAGAAAAAGTGAGAGACCCTTAGGAATAGGGTCTCTGACAACCAGAACGGTTGTGCAGGACGGACCGTCGTGGGAACGACGGTCCGTCGCAAGTGTCCGTTGGTGGACACTTAGAAAAAGTGAGAGACCCTTAGGAATAGGGTCTCTGACAACCAGAACGGTTCTGCAGGGCGGACCGTCGTGGGAACGACGGTCCATCGCATGTGTCCATTGGTGGACACTTAGAGAAAATTGGATAGTGGGGTGTTGGGAATGTTGGGATGGACCCCATGACGGTCCATTGTGGGTATGACGGTCCGTCATCGGGGTCTCGTTCTGTCATTCAGTGTCAGAATTGGGGATGCCACAATCATCCCCTATGACCCAAATGGAATTTTTTAGTGTTTAACCTACATGTGTATAACCCAAATACCTAGTAACTAGCAATGCTAAAGCACCTATTTCTAGAGTTTTAACACGGCAATTTTGAGGATTCTCAACCTAGGTCAGACAGAATTTGTATTAAAGAATGAACCCATCAATAAGAACTAGGCTAATACTAATTGATAAACAAAAATGCAATGTAAATGTGTAGAAATCAGAGACACATACCTGAGAATATGAGAAAAACAAGCTAGGAAGGTACTTGGTGATCAAGTAGAGAACCACAACGGCAGACTCCGACTAGTAGATAGTGGATTTTAGGAATCGGGGAATTTGGGAAAATGATTGGTTGAAAGAGAGGGGGGTTATGAAGTTGGAAGTTGAAAAGGGAGGGAAATGGGAGAAAGAGGGAAGGAAATGGGTGAAATGAAGGGGTGGGGTTTTTAAAGGTTTAAAATTTTTCAAATTTCCCCCAACCGGGTCGGGTCGGGTACGCTCATTAATGACGCAACGAGACCCCGACGACGGTCCATCACAGATGTGACGGTCCGTCATTGGTTCCGTCACGTGTGCCCTAGTTTTAAAAATAAATGACAGACGTACCTGGCGCGACGGACTCATGCGACGGTCCGTCGCGTGCGTGACGGTCCGTCGATGTGTTCGTCAGTGACTGTTGCGGAGTGCTTTGCTGCAGAATTTCCTAGTGATGTGCCTGCAACTTTAAAACCCCATTAGTAGAAAATGTTATCATTACTAGAAAGAAAAACTATAAGTATTGGGTTGGCTCCCAACCAGCGCCTGATTTAACGTCGCGGCACGACTAAGGACACTTGATTACTCAGACTTCATCAAGATGGTATGCCTCGATCACTTCATTTGCCGATTCAGCATGCCCGAAATAGATTTTTATACGTTGTCCATCTACCTTGAACCGCACACCCTCCTTAGTTTCCAACTCAACTGCTCCATGAGGGAATAGTTGGGTAACCATGTAAGGACCAGTCCATTTGGACTTAAGATTGCCCGGAAACCAATTCTAGCTCTTCCAGAGTGGTATCTCACTGATGGCACGGGCTCCCCGGAAGGAGGCCTTCTTCGCCTTCCACCTAAGCTGCCCAGGAAAGGCCCAAAGCCAATCCCAGGGAACAGTGAAGCTTCATATGGTCTTTCTGTCCAGGTGCAGGTAGTCTGCATCTTCACAGACATGTCTATTGCATCGATCCTCTCTCCGATACAGTGCCCAGATCGTTACGCCTTTCGTGCGGGTCGGAACTTACTCGACAAGGAATTTCGCTACCTTAGGACCGTTATAGTTACGGCCGCCGTTCACCGGGGCTTCGGTCGCCGGCTCCTCTGTCATCAGGTCACCAACT
>NC_028647.1:46396586-46397041 GCF_001406875.1 Solanum pennellii | reverse complement strand
TTTGTGAAAGGATTGAGGTCAGATTTGCGGATCCCAGCCTTACAGGTTGCTGCTGCAGCAAAATCCTTTCAGGAAGTGGTTGATTTTGTGATAGAGGTTGAGGGGGTGAAGCCAGACGATTTCACCATGGCGCAGACATCTAAGAAGTTCCGTAAGGGAGGTGAGTTTAATGGTTCTTACTCCAGAGGGTAGAGTTCAGGAGGCTACCAAACCCGTCCTATTCAGTCCTCACTGAGGATTTAGCTGGGGGTCCATCGCAGACCAGTCAGCCTTTTTCTGAGTTTGGAGGTTATCCCCAGACTTCGTCATTTTCACAGAGACCTATGCTTGACTCCAGAAACTGTTATGGATGTGGAGAGACTGGACATATTAGGAAATATTGTCCAAAGCAGAATTACAGACCCCCAGTAGTTAGAGGTAGAGGTGGTCATGGTAGGGGTCGCCATTCTGGAGGA
>NC_028647.1:46393061-46394564 GCF_001406875.1 Solanum pennellii | reverse complement strand
TCTATACATCCTGGTGCAACCAAGATGTATCGTGACCTAAAGCAACATTTTTGGTGGAGTAGAGTGAAGCGTGACATTGTTGATTTTGTTGCCCAATGCCCGTATTGTCAGCAGGTAAAGTATGAACACCAGAGGCCTGGAGGGACACTTCAGAGAATGCCCATTCCTGATGGAAGTGGGAAAGAAATGCAATGGATTTCGTGGTTGGTCTTCCAAAGACATTGGGTAAGTTTGATTCTATTTGGGTAATTGTTGACAGGTTAACTAAGTCTGCTCACTTCATTCCGGTCAAGATGACTTACAATGCAGAGAAGTTAGCCGAACTCTATATCTCAGAAATTGTTCGATTGCATGAAGTTCCAATCTCCATCATATCAGATAGAGGTACGCAGTTTACTTCTAAGTTTTGGAGAACATTACATGCTGAATTAGGTACTAGGCTGGATCTTAGTACTGCATTTCACCCTCAGACCGATGGTCAGTCTGAGCAAACGATTCAGGTGTTGGAGGATATGCTTCGTGCATGTGTGATAGAATTTGGTGGTCATTGGGATAAATTCTTACCCTTAGCGGAGTTTTCATACAATAATAGCTATCACTCAAGTATTGATATGGCCCCATTTGAGGCACTGTATGGGAGGAGATGTAGGTCTCCCATTGGTTGGTTTGATGCATTTGAGGTAAGACCTTGGGGTACCGATCTTTTGAGGGAATCTTTAGATAAAGTAAAATTCATTCAGGAGAAACTATTAGCAGCTCAGAACAGGCAGAAAGAATATGCAGATCGAAAGTTTAGGGATTTGGATTTTATGGAGGGTGAACAAGTCTTGCTGAAGGTTTCACCCATGAAAGGGGTGATGCGATTTGGTAAGCGAGGTAAACTTAGTCCGAGGTATATTGGTCCATTTGAAGTTTTGAAGCGCGTAGGGGAGGTGGCTTATGAATTGGCATTGCCTCCAGGACTCTCAGGGGTACACCCGGTATTTCATGTGTCCATGCTGAAAAAGTACCATGGGGATGGAAACTACATTATTCGTTGGGATTCAGTTCTTCTTGATGAGAATTTGTCTTATGAGGAGGAGCCTGTTGCTATTCTAGATAGAGAAGTCCGCAAGTTGAGATCAAAGGAGATTGTATCTATCAAGGTTCAGTGGAAGAATCGGCCAGTTGAAGAGTCCACCTGGGAGAGTGAAGTTGATATGCAAGAAAGATATCCACATCTTTTTACAGATTCAGGTACTCTTTTTCGCCCTTGTTTTTCTTCCTGTGGTCGTTCGGGGACGAACGATGGGTAAATTGGTATCTATTGTAACAACCTGTTTAGTAGGTTCGAGCAGTAAAATTATTTTGATCAAAACTGACTGGGTCGACGGACCACGCGACGGACCGTCATGGTCACGACGGCCCGTGATGGATTCCACCGTCCCATACTTGTGTAATTCTTCTGCTGCTCTCCTCATTACCCTCGACAACAAGTAGGACGAACCGTCATAGGCACGACGG
>NC_028647.1:46381850-46382518 GCF_001406875.1 Solanum pennellii | reverse complement strand
CGTTCATCAGGCTCATGAAAGCAGCAGGGGCATTCGTAAGCCCAAACGACATTACTACGAATTCATAATGCCCATACCTGGTTCGAAAAGAAGTCTTTGGCACATCTGATGCCCGTATTTTCAGTTGATGATAACTAGATCTCAAATAAATTTTAGAGAAGACACAAGCACCTTGTAACTAATCGAACAAATCATCAATGCGAGGAATGGGATACTTGTTCTTAATAGTTACCTTATTCAGCTGCCTGTAGTCTATGCACATTCGAAAACTTCCATATTTCTTCTTCACAAATAAAACAGGAGCACCCCAAGGGGATGCGCTCGGTCTAATAAAACATTTACCTAACAATTCCTGAAGTTGGGCCTTCAACTCCCTTAATTCTGCTGGAGCCATTCTAAAAGAAAGAATGGAAATGGGGCGAGTACCCGTCTCCAAATCAATACAAAAATCAATATCCCTATCCGGTGGCATACCAGGAAGGTCTGCTAAAACACATCCTGAAACTCACGGACTATCGAGACAGACTCAATCGAAGGTACTTGGGAAGTATCATCCCTGAGATGTGCCAAGAAAGCTAAACAACCCTTACTAACCATTCTCTTAGCACGTAGAAAAGAGATAATATGAACTGGAGTGGAAATATAGTCACCCTCCCACACTAGCGGAT
>NC_028647.1:46354250-46366750 GCF_001406875.1 Solanum pennellii | reverse complement strand
AACTAAGACTCTAAACTCAAATAAAAAATAATGAACCTTCAACCTTAAATTCCTATTTGAACAACTTTTTATTGGTACTGATCCATTTGAATCATTAATAAATTAAAATAGCTTACTCAATCTCGACATTTCTTGTTCATAGGCTATTATGAGTTCAAGACAAGCCGCTATGGTGAAATTGGTAGACACGCTGCTCTTAGGAAGCAGTGCTAATGCATCTCGGTTCGAGTCCGAGTGGCGGCATACCATCTTCTAAAAAGGATAAATAGATCTTATAATGAATTCAATTCCCGATTTCCATTTTAGAATTATGTAATTAAGGGACTCTTCTTTTTTAAGATCTTTTATGATATTTTCAACCTTAGAGCATATATTAACTCACATTTCTATTTCGATTGTTTCAATTGTAATTACAATTCATTTGATAACCTTTTAGTCGATGAAATTTTAAAACTATATGATTCGTCTATAAAGGGCACAATAGTTACTTTTTTCTGTATAACAGGATTATTAGTTACTCGTTAGATTTCTTCAAGACATTTCCCACTAAGCGATTTATATGAATCATTAATTTTCCTTTCATGAATTTTATCCCTTATTTATATAATTCCATATTTTTAAAAAAATGTTTTAATTTTAAGTAAAATAACTGGAACAAGTGCTATTTTGACCCAAGGCTTTGCTACTTCAGGTATTTTAACTGAAATACATCAATCTGGAATCTTAGTACCTGCTCTTTAATCTGAGTGGTTAATAATGCACGTAAGTATGATGATATTGGGCTATGCAGTACTTTTATGTAGATCATTATTATCGGTAGCACTTCTAGTGATTACATTTCGAAAATACAGAAAGCTTTTTTCTAAGAGCAATATTTTTTTAAACGAGTCATTTTTCTTGGGTGAAATGTTGTCAAAAATGCTTTATTTTTTTGTGCTAAAAATTATTACAGGTCCCAATTGATTCAACAATTGGATTATGGAGTTATCGGGTTATTAGTTTAGGATTTACTTTTTTAACCATAGGAATCCTTTCGGGAGTGGTATGGGCTAATGAAGCGTGGGGTTCCTATTAGAATTGGGATCCAAAAGAAACTTGGCATTTATTACTTGGATCATATTTTCCATTTATTTACATACTCGAACAAAAAGAAATTCACGGGGTCCAAATTCTGCAATTGTAGCGTCGATATGTTTTCTTATAATTTGAATATGCTATTTTGGGGTCAATCTATTCGGAATAGGTTACATAGTTATGGTTCTTTTCCATCAACATTTAATTGAATTCATGACAAGTTATTACAAGTACAAGAGCGGGCGACGCGTTGTATGAACTAG
Organism: Solanum pennellii; assembly: GCF_001406875.1. Classification (NCBI taxonomy): domain Eukaryota; kingdom Viridiplantae; phylum Streptophyta; class Magnoliopsida; order Solanales; family Solanaceae; genus Solanum; species Solanum pennellii. The sequence continues at coordinate 46,365,413 of NC_028647.1, read as the reverse complement.
CATGCGGACCGTGTGAATCAAATATTGTATTGATGATTCACACGATTTTCTACCATATGTAGTTCAATTTCATTGTTTTTACTTAATTCTTAAGTTAAGAGAAGAAAAAAAGAAGACTTTTTTTCATTGTCCAAGAATGTTTTTAAAAACAAACATAGGTTTTTTTATTTCAGTCATCCAATTATCTATAAAAAAAAATAGATAGAATAACTTCGACCTTGTCAACTGCTAATGAAAGAAAGAAATCGGGGTATATACCAATACCTATTACGGGTAAAAAGATGGAGATCGAAAGAAATAACTCTCGCGGTCCAGAATCAAAAAAAGAATCCCTCGGGGCGTTAAATAGCTTGTCTCCATAGAACATCTGGCGTGGCATAGATAATGAATAAATAGGAGTTAATATAATTCCAATTGTCATTACAAAAGTAATTAGTAGTTTTGGCATTAAAAGATATTTTTCGTCGGTAATTATTCCAAAAAATACTATCAATTCGGCAACAAAACCACTCATACCTGGAAATGCAAGGGAAGCCATCGAAAAGCTACTGAACATCGTGAATATTTTTGGCATTGGAATAGCTATTCCGCCCATTTCGTCAAGATAAACAAGGCGCATTCTATCATAAGTCGTTCCCGCCAAGAAAAAAAGTGCAGCACCAATAAATCCATGAGAGATTATTTGTAAAAGGGCTTCATTTAGTCCCGTATCGGTTAGAGAACTAATTCCTATAATTATGAAACCCATATGACAGACAGAGGAATCGGTTATTCTTTTTTTTAAATTCCGTTGGCCAAGAGATTATTTGTATTGTACCTATTATCATCAACCAAGGAGAAAATATAGAATGGGCATGAGGTAATAATTTCATATTAATTCGTATTACTCCATACGCTCTTATTTTTAATGAGATTCAGGCTAGAAGCATACAAGTACTGTAATGTGCTTCTCCATGGGTATCTGGTAACCATGTGTATAGGGGGATAATGGGCGATTTGATAGCAAAAGCAATAAAAAATTCAATATAGAAGATTATTTCTAAAACCACGGGATATGACTGATTAACTGATGTTTCAAAATTTAATGTTAGTTCATTAGAACCATATAAAGCAACACCCAAAACTCCCATTAAGAGAAAAACGGAACCCCCCGCCGTGTACAAAATAAATTTTGTAGCTGAGTACAGACGTTTCTTTCCTCCCCACATGGCTAGAAGTAGATAAACAGGAATTAATTCTAATTCCCACATGATGAAAAAAAGTAAAAGGTCCCGAGACAAAAATGATCCAATTTGGCCATTGTACATTGGTAACATGAGAAAATGAAATAATCTAGAATCTCGAGTAACTGGCCAAGCCGCTAAAGTCGCTAAAATAGTGATAAATCCTGTTAATAAAATGGGTCCTATAGAAAGTCCATCTATTCCTAATATCCAATGGAAATAAAAAAAATCGATCCATTTATAATCCTCTACTAGTCGGATTAATGGATCATCCGATTGGAAATGATAACAAAATGCATAAGTTGTTAGAAGGAGTTCTAAAATACATATACATATCGCATACCACCTAATTACCCTATTTACTTTATGGCGAAGAAAGAAAAATTGATGTGAGAATCAAGTGTGCATGGTTCATGAAGTTTTTGTAAAAATATTGAACCTTAATATTCAACCTTTTATAAAAAAATATTTTATTTCAGACATGTTATTGAAAAAAATGCAATAGCCAAACTCTTTGAGATTTAACCTAAAAAATGGGAATATTCTCTCTTTTTATCATTTAATTAATTTATTCTAAAATTGATCAACATTAAAATAAAGTATTCCAAATAAAATAACAAATAATACAATAATCATGAACATTGATCTAAAAGATGGTTTATGTCCTAGATGAACCCGATCTCTATATTGAGTCGTATTAAATTAAATGAACGTGATTGAAATAAAGTAGAACCTATAATGATTAACCATGGAATGAGTCTGGTTCTATTAGATTTAACATTCTTTTAGAATAGGTGTCTAGACTGGCTATATAATGATTGAACAATTCGAGTTGAAAAGAGACAACTTACTAGTAGTAATGCTTTTTGACTTCACTATTTGTTCTCTCCTTCCTAAAATATGTGACTATAAAAATCCTTTTAGGAACGTAATTGTATCTTTGATATCTCAAAGAAAAGTTTGGGAGCGCAACCACACTTCTAAGTACATAATGTGTGTTAAGTGTCTGTCAAAAAACTTCGATGGGCGCATGATAATACAATTTAATATTATAATATAAACAATATCAAAGTAGTAAATAAGTAGGAATGTATCATATTAACCCAAATTATACAAAATAATAATAAAAAAATAATAAAATTCATAAACCGTCAATATTTAGAAGCTTGAGTTCTAATTATTCTTAGTTGACTCTTCAGCTGTCACACTTCATTGTTTATCCCGCTAAAAGAATGGAGTTTAAAAGAATTCTATTCAGAATATTTTGAAAAAAATATATAATTTTATTCAGGATTTTCACTTGGAATTAAGATTTGAATGTCAAGTAACCTTATTTGGATCTCTAATAAAAAAATTACTTTATTTTTATCGATATACAAACTAAAAGTTCTGGCAAGAAATTATGTTAGCCAAAGTGAAAGTATTAAACAGCTCTCGAGTGACGTGATTTTAGAACAATCACTTAAATTTTGATGCTTATGAGTCTAGAATTATTTAAGTCTCGCCTTCTTTGATTCATTTTAAACATGTTTAAGCTGTATTATTTATATCAATGTGTGTATAGGTAACAATTATTTTCAGCCTTGCCACAAATTGTTTTATTTGTTTGTATATCCCATCTAAAATTTGCTCAATAAACTTTAGATTGTAATGTTTGTCAATTATTATCGACATAATCATACTCCGAATGGTTTAATTTAAAGAATAATTGTTAAAATCATTTAAAAGCCCAAATCATCTTCTAAAAGTCAAAGGACTATATACAAGAAAAATTGTTAAAAGTTAATCATTGCAACTCACTAAAGACAAAGTTCAACAATTAAATTTAATTTTCTGTCTTGTCACAAATTATTTATTTGTTTGTATATCACATCTAAAATTTGTGAAATGTTGTTTAGATGTAATTTTTGTCTATTTTTATCATCGGTCTGATCATACTCCTAATGGTTCAATTATAAATAATAATGATTGAAATCATTTAAAAGCCTATACCACATTTGTTTTCTTTAAGATTTAAACGCTTGAATCTGAATACACATCTAAATAAATAAGATATTGTCTTTAAATTTAAACATGAAATAATTAAAACTATTTGCATTTTAGCATCTGAATGTAGATAAGTAGTCTATATGTACATAGAAGATATATAATTCAAATAAAAATTAATCAAATATTTAAAAAAAAGAATGAAATTATTATTTAATCAAAAAAATGAAACACTTATACTTGTTAGTGGGTGGAGATAGTATGTACTAATGGCGGTAATGGTTATTGTTAGTGGATAGTAATGATGATGGTAGTTATGACGATTGAGATGATCGGTATTCTGGTGACTAACATAATGCTTCCTTCGTTTCACAAAGAATGACCTGATTTGATTTGTCACGGAGTTTAAGAATATAAATAAGACTTTTAAATCATGTGATCTTAAATTAAAATTAGGTCAAATGTACAAAATTGTCATTTGATCTTGTGGGCATAAGCATGCCACGTGAAAAATTGTAATTAAAATGTTACCAAAAAAAGAAAGAGGTCATTCTTTTTTAAATAAACTAAAAATGAAAGGAAAACATTCTTTTTGGGACAGAGGGAGTAATAAATATTATGTTATCATTATATTTTTAGAAGTATGCTAAATTAATACTATTTCTGTCCTTAATTGTTTGTTCATTTTTTTTACTTGTCAATTTTGACAAATTAAGAAAGGAGTCACACTTGCAACGCACGTGTATCCCATGTTATTCAATACCAAATATTTTCAAATGATATAAATAGTTTTAGAATAATTGATGTATTACACAATATTTAAAGGATAAAAATGATGTTTCTGTTAAAACATTCAACACTAATATAAAGTTACTTTATTACTATCCTAAGACTAAGATTGCAACTTGCAGCGATCAATAGAATTTGAAAATTTTCTTATTGTATGGAAACTCTCCTTTTAATCATTTTGGATATCCTATATTATTGGGGGAAAAAAGATTTACTATTTTAATTATATGATTTGCCAAGATTGCTAAATATATAACAGTATGTTTCCATATAAAATGAAAGAAGTTAATTAAACGAATTAATATATCAAGAACAGTAATAACCAATGAATAAAAAGTTACATAAGAACTATAAGATATTGAAATACAAAGTGTAATGGACTAACATTTTTTATTCAATTTATGAAGGGAGAAATTATGTACATGAAAGGTTGTGGATCAATATGTTCAATTGTGGAAGCCCAAAAGTTTAATAATTAAAGTCATTAAAAAGTGCAAAATGATAAGTTGTAACATCTAATCATGTATCTGGTCTAGTTTAAGTGTCATTATTGATTTAATTTTTAAAAAAAAATACTAGAAGAATTTTAATTAAAAACATTAGTAAAGGGCATTTTGGTAATCCAACTTTAAACCTAAAGTCTTTCCATCTAGGCCCCCTAAAGTTGACACGATATTTCACTTACACACCTCAATTGGTGATGTTCATTTTAGACACCTCATGTAGAGTTCCTTGTGTCATTTTGACACCACTTTTTAATATCAACAAACAAATATGATATATGTGTGTTACACTTGCGAATGACATGTAAAATGAAGAATTAAATGACAACATTTGTCATCAATATTAAAAGTAATTTTTTAAATAATTAAATTTGAGTAAAAATAACAATAAACCAGTAAATTAATGATGCATTATATTTCCCCAAATATATACAAAATAAAAAAACCAAATAAAAGAAACTCATGATCCTCCTCTCCAAAGCCCCCTCCCCCATCCACCCAACCCAAAGTCCCCCTCTCATAGTTTTCTCCAACCCTGTAAGATTTAGTGCTTCATTTAATTTTGAAATAAAATTCATCTGTTAAAAGATTTGAAATAACAAAATAATTAAAGTGAGCTGTAACATTCGTTTTTGTTTTAATTCTATGTTATAGAATTTTGAAAGAGGCTTTTTAATTCTACATTACGAATTTTTTAAAAGATAACTTTTATTTTCAATTCATGAACCTATAATAAATTCTATTAATTAAAAGTCTTTTTCTTGCAAAACTTCTGATCTATAAATTGAGTTTCTTTTGGTTGAAAAAGATGAGAATTAAAAAAAATTACTTTCCCTTGAAAAACACTTGTGAGACATTAATCAAAAGATGAAATCACCAATTCAAAAATAGAAGAGCAGCATTCTTGAATGCGACTTGTTTTGTGGCTTAGTTGAATCCCGAAGATAGATTTGCTATTTTTTCTTCCGATTGTCGTGGGAGAGACTCCAACTATCTTCAAGAAACGTATTAACGTGTCTCTAAGTCAAGCAAGTTTTGTTTTGGATTCCTTGTATTTTTTTCATTCTTGTTTAGTTGTTCTAACAATTTGAAGATAGTTGTCTCTATGACATCCACATCAATAACAAACAGTGTTTCAAATTTTCCTAGTTCTAATTTTGAAATATTTGATGGCAAAGATTTTTCTAGATGGCGTAAAAAGATGGAATTCTTTTTAAGACGATTAAAGTTGGCATATGTTCTTGAAAAACCTTGTCCTGAGGCTCCTAGTTCTGAGGTAGCAACGGACGAGACTACTTTAATTAAAGAACAAACTGTCAAATGACAAGATGATGATTACTTATGCAAGAATTATATTCTTCGAGGAATGTTCAATATATATTATGATAAATATTATATTTAGTGCAAATTTGCTAAGGAGATTTGGGATACTCTTAAAGCTATCCATTTAGAAGAAGAGGCGAGTTCAAAGAAATTTCTTGTTTCAAATTATATTGAGTTCAAAATGGTTGATGACAAGTTAATCACTTAACAAGTACAAGAATTTCAACTTATAGCTAATAAAATTGTTATATCTGAAATTGCTCTTCATGAAAACCTTCATGTTGGTTCTATTGTCTCAAAACTTCCTCCATCTTGGAAGGAGTACAAAAGAAAACTCTTACACAAGAAGGAAGATTAGGATCTTGAACAATCACTGCAACACTTGCAAATTGAACAAGAGACATGATACCGTGACAATAACATCTTGCAGGAGCCCATCATGAAAGCTCATGTTGTTGAAGAAAAGATCAAAAAGGAACCTGCCAATGATAAATTTTTGAAGGCAAAGAAGAGTAAAAATTTCAAGCGTCCTAAAATTCTAAGTTGAATGAATGTTATCATTGTCATAAAATTGGTCACTATGCACATGATTGTAAAATTCTTAAATCTGGAAAAGAAGAAAGAAAAGTCAAATAACAATACAAAAAATGAACTGGTGGCAATGGTCACAGAAGCATTTATAGCGAGAGATCAAGTGAAATGGTGGATAGACACTGGTGCAACTTGTCATATATCAGGTAATCGAGATTCTTTCTAAATCTATANGGGGGGGGGGGTAATGTTTTGCATATGGGAAACTCATCATCTGCTAAGGTTGTGGGAAAAGAAACTGTTGAACTGAAATTCACTTGCCAAAAGATGGTCACACTGATAGACGTATTGCATGTTCTTGATATTCGAAAGAATTTTGTGTCAGGTATACTTCTTTGGAAGCATGATTTTAAAATGATATTTGAGGCAAATAAATTTATTTTTTCTAAACAAGGCATGTTTGTTGGAAAAGGTTATGCTACAAATGGCATGTTCAAACTCAATATTGAATATGAAAATATTTCTGCTTATGTTGTGGAGTCTTTAGATTTATGGCATGAAATTCTTGGTCATGTGAATTTTAGATCCATTCAACTTATTATGAAAAATGGATTTATTAAAGACTGTGGAAAGGATCATGTTGTTAAGTGTATTACTTGTAGTAAATGTAAAATAACAAATAAGCCTTTTAAGTCTGTTGAAAGGATATTCACACTTTTCGAGGTAATCCACACTGATATTTATGAGATGGATTGTTTATCACATCATGGAAAAGAGATATTTTATCACTTTCATTACCGATTACTCAAGGTATACATATGTTTTCCTATTAAAAACAAAAGATGAGGCATTTGAGACTTTTAAAACACAGGGGCGGATCCACATAGATAGGCTCGGGTGCTTGAGCACCCATTGACCCTGACGAAAATTTTATATGCACATATAGAAGATACTAGATAATTAATATAAAAAACTCGTTAGCACCCATTGTTCAAAAAGGCCTCATTGTCGCGTTGGTTTTAAAGGTGACTTAAAAAGCTTTCTGACGTCCACTTGCGAGTGTTCGAATCCTAGCAACAACGTATGTTTATTTTTTTGGTTGAAGAAAGCAAAATTGGAATTTTTTTTCATAGTTATTTGATTGTTCTTTTTATCTATATTTTTGCGGTTGACTTTTTGCTTATATTCTTTTAAATTGTTTTTCAACTTTTTTTTTTTATTTTTTGTGTTTCATTTATTAACTAAACTAAAAGTATTGGTAAGCTTCTAGAAAGATTTTTTTTTTACTTGAGCACCCACAATCATCAAATCCTGGATCCGCCACTGTTAAAACATATAAAGCAATTAGATCTGACAGAGGTGGAGAATATTTAAAATCAAATTTTATTGATTTTTGTGAAAAAAAGGCATTGAGAAACAATTGACTATGTCTTATACACCACAACAAAATGGTGTAGCAGAAAGAAAGAATAGAACTTTCATCGAAATGGTTAACTCTATGCTTTGTGGATTTGGTATCATTGGAAATTTGTGGATTGAAGCCTTATTTTCTGCATGTCATATTTTGAATTGAATTCCTTCCAAGAAACATGATTCAGCTCCATATGAACTTTAAAAGAATCGAAATCCAAATATAAATAATTTAAAAGTATGGGGTTGTTTGGCTCATGTTAGATTACCAAATCAACATTTGACTACGATTGACTATAGAGGAGTAGATTGTATATTTATTGGTTATTCACAAACTAGTAAGGCTTATAGATTTTTTACTCTTGAAATTCGAAGCCCTCACACTTATTGAATCTTTGCATGCTAACTTTTTTTAGCATACATTTCCTAAGAAAAAAGAATTGTTCGAACAAAAAATAAGTTCTATATCTACTCTTAAAAGAAAAGTAGTTCAACCTTTGGAAGAAAGTAAACCAAGACTTAGTGCAAGATCAGTCAAACCAAGATATTTTGAATCAAATTTCAAGTCTATTTTAGTTGAAAGGAATCCTGAAAGTTATGCTGAAGCAATGACTTCGCATGCTTCTCCTTTTTGGCGTGAAGCTATTGATGATGAAACACACTCTATTATGTCAAATAGTACATGGATTTTATTAGACCTCCCTCCTGAATGTAATTCTATTCAGTTTTAGATGAATCTTTAAAAATAAATTAAAATCTGATGGTACCTTAGATAAGTACAAAACTCGCTTGGTAGCAAAAGGTTTTACTCAAATGAAAGATATTGATTATTTTGATACCTTTGCACCTATAGCTCGAATGACTTCTATTCGACTCTTGATCGCTTTAGCCGCAATTCAATCTGGTAATACATCAATGGATGTGAAGACTGTATTTTTAAATGGTGATCTAGATGAAAAAGTTTACATGAAACAACCAGAAGGATTTGTCGTACCTAGTCAAGAACACAAAGTTTGTAAGCTTCTTAAATCTCTTTATGGATTAAAACAAGCTCCAAAACAATGGAATGAGAAATTTAGAAGAGTAATGATTTCTAATGTCTACTCAATTAATGGTGGTGATATTTGCATATTTAGCTAATTTCAAGAAAAATTTGGTGTTATAATATGTCTCTATGTCGATGATATGTTGATCTTTGAAACTGATATTGAAAGAGTCAAAGAAACAAAATCATTTCTAGCTTCTCAATTTGAAATGAAAGATCTTGGAAAAGTTGATGTAATTTTGGGCATTAAAATCTTCAGATTAGAGAATGGCTTGACGCTTACTCAATCAAGTTATATTGAGAAATTTCTAAAAAGGTAGTCACTTTGATGACAAATCTGCTCCTACACCATTTGATCCTAGCATCAAACTAATGCAGAACTCTTATGTTGTTCTTGATCAGCTGACATATTCTCATATCGTTGTACCAGACCAGATATTGGTTATGCAGTAGGAACTTTGAGCAAGTTTACTAGCAATTTCAGAGTTGAACATACATGCCTTAATTCGTGTTTTAAGATATTAAAGGGTACGATTAATGTTTGCCTACATTATTCTACATTTCCAGCTATTCTTGAAGGCTATAGAGATGCTACTTGGAATTCTGATCTAAATGACTCTAAATCTATTACTACTTGAATTTTCACTTTGACTTGAGCAGCGATCTCTTGGAAATCAAAGAAGAAGACATGTATTACTCATTCAAACATGGAGTCAGAATTTATAGCTATGTCTTTTATTGGAGAAATAGCTTATTAGCTACGATCTATGCTGATAGATATTCCTTTGTGGAGTAAGTCAGTACCATCTTTAACTATATGTTGTGATAATCAAGCTGCTATATTTTGGGTTTCAAGTGATTATTATAATGGCAAGTCGAGACAAGTTCGTCTCAAACACAATCATGTAAAAAGATAATTGGAGGAAGGCGTGATATCGCTTCAATATGTGAAATTCAGATTTAATTTTGCGAGATCCTTTGTCTAAAGGATTAGGCAAGGGGTTAGTGGTGGAAACTTGTAATGGGATGAGAATAAAACATGTTGTAAATTTCTTGTACTTTATGGTAACCCTACCTAATGATGTAATCTTGGGTTCAAAGGGAAAAACAAGTAAAGTTACAATTGTGAAGCACATCAATAAAATTTCCATAGTAAAATAAAATAAGTAGATGTGCACAATTGAGATTTTTTTCTCTTAATAAATTTATAAGACCGACCTCGATTGGAGTTAATAAGAATACTCTTGATAAATTTTTTGGATATTCCTACTAAAGAGAATGATGAGATTATATTCTCTTAATAAGTCTATAAGCCGATTTTGATTGGAGTGTGTAGGAATACTCTTGATAGATTTACCGATACTTTGTTGTAAAGGAGGATGAGATTAATTTCTCTTAACATAGACTATTTGGTCGGAGTATGCAAAGTTACTCTTGATGAATTCATCGCACTAAGTGCGAAGTGAAGGCCTCTTCAATAAGATTTTAATAGGAAAATCTTAAAGCACTTGGCAAAAAGGATTCAGGACACATGATCGTAAGGTGTCAAAGGATTTCGATTTTCACCGGAACGTAGTGATATGCATGGGTATTTTTCTATTTTATTCAATGAACCACTTAGTTCAAGATTCGTTCACTAAGTAGACAATGATTTAGAAAGCCTTCACTAGCTTATGATTCAAGTCCAAAGGACACCATTATTGATGCATGTCGCTAGATTAATGTCTCAAAATACTTTTTGAATTTTTCAAAGATAAAATTTCTTAAAATAAGTGGGAAATTATAAGAGTTATTGTTTCAATTAAATCTGAAATAAAATTCATCCGTTAAAAGTTTTGAAATAACAAAATAATGAATGTGAGTTGTAACATTCTTTTTTGTTTTAATTCTATGTTATAGGATTTTTAAAGAGGCTTTTTAATTCTACGTTATGGATATTTTGAAATATAACTTTTATTTTCAATTCATGAACCTATAATAAATTCTATTAGTTAGACGTCTTTTTCTTGCAAAACTTTTATCCTATAAATTGAGTTTCTTTTGTTAAAAAAGATAAACATTCAAAAAAAAAATTACTTTCCATTGAAAAACACTTGTGAGACATTAATCAAAAGGTGAAATCACCAATTCAAGAAAGAAGAGCAACATTCTTGAATGCTACTTGTTTTGTGGCTTAGTTGAATCCTGAATATAAGTTGTTAGTTATTCTTCCGATTGCTCGTGGGAGAGACTCCAACTATCTTCAAGAAACATATTAACGTGCCTCTAAGCCAAGCAAATTTTATTTTGAATTCTTATATTTTTAACACTCTTGTTTAGTTGTTCTAACAACCACCCCCCAACCCCCACCCAC
>NC_028647.1:46348380-46353311 GCF_001406875.1 Solanum pennellii | reverse complement strand
CCACCCACCCCACCCCTTTTTTTTCCTCCTCCAAATACCCTACCCCTGTTTTCTGCACCATTTCATTACCCAAAAATACACCCCAAATACCCCCTCCCCATTCTTGTATTCTCCAAACGCCCCTATTCCTTTTGCAGAAAAAAAGACTTCACAATGGATTATTTAAATAAAAAATTCGACTTCCATTGAAGGAGCTTAAAGCTTGAAAACATGGTGAAAGGTGATGACTTGAAAATAGAGAAGAAGTAGAAAAAATAAAATAAAAATGGCTAAAAATTTTTTTTATGCGATATTGTTGAGTGTATCATATTTACTTTGACATGTCAGCAAAAAGTGTCAAAATAATACAATGAGACTCTACATGAGGTGTTTAAAACGATTATCGCCTAGTTGAAGTGCCTAACTGAAATTTGGTGTCAACTTTAGGGTGTCACCAATGAATTTGACCTATGATATATGATGATATGATATAATATAATTATACCCTTAATTAATTACTTTGGAAAAAATAAAATTTTTTTAAAATATTAAATTTTAAATTCACCCCTTCATAAATAATAAGAATAAAATCGTAAATTCACTCTATCAATTATTTTTATTTATTAATAGATATGACAAGTACAAAAATAGCAAGTACAAAATACTACTAAGGAGAAAAATATCATGTCAACTCACTATAAACACAACCCACTTTCTTTCTCTCACATCCGCATGACAAAATAAGAATATAAAAGGAGCAAGTGCCACTTTTTATAATGTAAAAAATACTCAAACAACGCTTCATATTATTCCAGATTCCACCATGTTATTGGCCAAATATCACATCGATAAACAACACGCACTCACAGTATTTTTATTTATTTATTATTTAGAAAAGAGACGATGTCAGAAATATTTTGGATGATATATAAACATATTTTTTTTAATTCAAATTTAATAAATATTTATGTTATTTAATTTTAAATATATATAACAAATAATTAATTTATATTATAAAACTAAATAAATAGATATATTCATATATTTCTTTTGTCATATTTGTCATTTGTAAGCTCATCCATCCAAATTTAATGATATGTTTTTATGATATCTTTTTCATAATTATTAAAATAAAAGTAAAAATTAATTTTATTTTAATTTCTTTGAAAAGTAAATAGGTCAGAGGGAGTACAACATATGTTTTATTTTATCTCTCGAGTATACAATACAATAGATTTATCATTTTATCTGTAAAGTATTTAAGGTACTTTTTATTTTATTTCTCAAGTAATTTTTGTATTTACTTTTACTTGTTCACTAAAATCACATTAATTTATCAATTTTAACATATCAAAAGTGAAAAAATCATGTTTACTTTTAATATTAATTACTAAATTTTGTGATTTTTAAAGTTTATTTTAATGGACTTATATAATTTTATGGCTTGTAAATCAAAAGTCATAAATTTAAAAAATTTAACTTAAGAATTATTTTAATTTAAAATATGTCTGGTTAAAAATATTTTTTGATTCTATCTAAATATTGAAAATCAATTAAAAACTACATTGACTTGAAAACCTTCGTATAAGTCATTTCAAAGAAGCTCAATGATTATAGATATTTGAACAAACTATGTAGTTAATTTATTTTTTAAAAGATACAATTTATTACGAACAAGTAATATTGAACGAAGGAGGAAGTAACTAATAATTGATATATACTCTTATATACAAATGTTTGTAGCTAGCAAAATGTGTTTATTGTTGTGTAAAATTTTTGTAGGTCCTATCTAGTCATATATTTTTTAATTATAAAACTTATTTTAATTATTGGATATTAATTTTTAAATCTCAGAAAAAATTACATTTATAAATATTAAGATTATCCTAAACTTTCATATTCTATATAAAAAAAAGTTTCATATATTACTTTAGATTTGTTTAACTTGATTTGTAAAATAGAGATGAGTCGAAAATCGACATTATGGTTCAAGTCGTAGAGAGAAAGAAAGGAAAATGACAAATATACTCTATGAACCATTATAAATATACCTTTCGTCATATTATTGGGATATTTATTCCCTTGTTGTCCAAAAATTAAAACATATATGCTCTTCACTCTAATGGAATACCAAATAGGGAGACGTGACACAATCTTATCTACCAATTTGATATTTAGTAAATGTCGGGTCGGTGAATAAACTTATTACACGTGTATGACCGTTAGTACAAAAAATATATATGCTCTAATTTTTTAGACGATAGTGATATTCTTGAAGTATAACAGAGGGTATGTTGCATATCATTTACGATAATTTAGAGATATATTTGTCGGAGTAAAAAAGACACGTGTAGTCAATCTCCAATAACAAACCTTGACCAGGGGAAGAAATAGGAAAAAACCACGCTTACTCCTTGCAAAACTTGTACCTGCCAAAACGGGTAAACTTATTTTCTCTCTTCTCCCATTTTTCCATATTACTTCTTTTTTCTTGATTTTTCACATTTTATTATCTCATGTCCTAATCAAACTCGAAATGAAAAATCTTCACTCTTTTCTTGATTTTTTTGATGTTTAATTTGTTTTCTCAATTACAAATATGTTATTACTGATCTGACATTGTTTTTATTTTTTCGAAATGATTTATCAAAATGAGATAGTTGAAGGGTAGTTGATTGATTAATTAATTTGATGATGTTTTTTGGCACTTGAAATGATCTCTTATAGATCCATGTTTTTTTTGTTTATGAATTCTATGATTCTGTACAGTGGGCAGTACTCGATGAATGAGTTCGATACTTAATTAGACAGTTGAATGAAGTTTTGATCTTAGTATAAAGTTTTAGATCCAAATATGTTGATGTTGAATGAAATTATGAGCTCTGAACAAAGTTAATAGATCCACGGTGTTGACAGTTTTGAGTTTTTATTATTTTGTGGAATTTACTTGAATAGTTGACTCTGGTTGAGTAGTTGATAGTTGAATGAAGTTTATCTAAGCTTCTGGGTTTTGTATTTTGGATCCAATCTTAACAAAAGTGTTTTGCATTTTGAATGAGTTTTTTTGGACTTGAAATGAGTTTGAAGCAAAGATGGATCTACGGTGTAGCGTATCCCCTCAACAATTAGGTATTTTTTTTAAAGAAAATTTATGTGTATATATAGATTGTGGATCTCCGAACATAAGATTAAACATTGGCCCAGTGGTTGAGGAATTCAAAATTCGGTTTGAGGTTTCAAGTTTGAAGCTCAAACACTACATTTTTATTTTTCGAATCCCCTTAGTCAAAATCATGGATCCGCCACGGGTTTGAAGAATGTTAATTGGTGCTAATTTTTTTAAATCTAAATGTCGTGGACTGAATCAGGTCAAACCATTAAATATAGATCTAGTTTGTATTTCATTCTCTCCATCATTGAGGTATTATAATCTGTGTTTAACCGAGATCTGCCTAATCATGATATTTCAGTTTTTCTGAGCTGTAATGAGCAAGATGTTAAGTGTTGTATTTTTCTTTACTGTTCTAATGTCCTTAAGTGATCATCTTCAAGTCGGCAGTGAAGATTATATGTTTGAGCTTGTACGTAATCACCAATGTTGTAGCATTTTGTTAGGAAATGATTAAAATTCTTTGGAGGTGGTATACAATATTTGTTTATTGGTGAACATTCTATTATATGTTGTTGGACTTCACCGAAATATAAAAATTGATTCCCATGGCCGACTTCTATTGTTGTTTCTTACTGTCTTACTACTGAACTTTTGGATCAGATTTTGTTTGTCGTAACCATGGGATCTTACCTGAACTTCAAGAACTTTGCTGACACATCACAACCAGAGAGCAGTGGGAATAATAGTAATTTTTTTTTGGCCCGACAATCTTCCATATACTCGTTTACCTTTGATGAGCTGCAAAGTACATGTGGACTTGGAAAAGATTTTGGGTCGATGAATATGGATGACCTCTTGAAGAACATTGAAGAGTCTCAAGCGTTGTCATCTTCTGCTGCTTTAGGGGGTAATTTGCAGAGACAGGGTTCTTTGACACTGCCTAGGACACTTAGTCAGAAAACTGTAGATGAAGTATGGAGAGACTTCCAGAAAGAGAGTGTTGTTGCTAATGATGCAAGTGGGACTGGAGGATCAAACTTTGGGCAGCGGGAATCTACCTTGGGAGAAATGACATTAGAAGAGTTTTTGGTTAGAGCAGGGGCCGTGCAAGAAGATATGCAACCAGCTGGATACTCAAATGATGTTACATTTGCTAGTGGTTTCACTCAACCTAGTAGTAGTGTGACCATAGCATTTCAACAAGCAACCCAAAACCCTGGACATCAAATTGCAGGGAATAACATATTTAATGTGGTCAGTACCACCACGTCTTCACCACAGCAGCCCCTTTTTCCCAAACAAACAACTGTGGAATTTGCATCACCCATGCAATTAGGGAGCCCAGGGAAAAGGCTTCCCATGTCTAATCCGTCTGCAAATACTAGTAGTGTCATGCAGGGTGGTGTTATGACCATGCCAGTAAAAGGAGTATCCCCTGGAAATCTTGATACATCTTCTCTTTCACCTTCACCTTATGCATGTGGTGAAGGTGGAAGAGGAAGGAGATCATGCACCTCTTTTGAAAAAGTTGTTGAGAGAAGGCGTAAGAGGATGATAAAGAACAGGGAGTCTGCGGCCAGATCAAGGGATCGGAAGCAGGTGAATTTATATTTTGAAGTTTGGCTTATGAGTTAATTCTTTTGTTTCTGATTCTTAAGGCCTGTGCCTTTTTTTTCTGGTTTCCTTTGTCTTTTAAAATCTGTCACTCTGGTCAACAAACTACTCATTCATTCAACTCAAAGACACAAATGAATTAGTAGTTGGCAGAGTTTCTCACACCTCCTTTTTCTCCTTACTTTAGTTTAGACCTTGCAATGCATGAGGGGGGGGGGGGGGGGGG
>NC_028647.1:46292414-46347921 GCF_001406875.1 Solanum pennellii | reverse complement strand
GGGGGGCGATTCGTGAGAGTGCGAGGAAGATTTTAACATCTGGGATGCTCCAGGTTGGTTTGAGTATCAGTTTAGTGTTATGAAATGATAACGCCATTAACGGACTTCTTCATTTGTCTGGGATATGTCAGGCATATACTTTAGAGTTGGAAGCTGAAGTAGCAAAGCTTAAAGAAATTAAGCAAGAGTTGCAGAAGAAACAGGTATGATAACCATGTTTGAGAATTACTGGATTACTTTAATATTCTTGATAAGTGTTATGATTGTGTAACCACGGGTTTTGAATGCTTCATGCAGGCTGAATTTATCGAGAAGCAGAAAAATCAGGTAGACTTCTTTCCTGCTGTCAATATGTTGTACGAATTACGATTAAAATACTTTTTCCTACTTAATCATAGGACTAGATACAGGGATATTGTGAATTAAACAATCTAAGCAATAGAATTAGCAATTGAAATAAGGGCAGGAAGTAAATAATTTACTAATAGCAAAATTATTAAAGCTTCAAATGGCTGTACAGCTTTTCTATAAAAGTCATCAGCTGTTAAGACGTGATAACTTCGCGAAGGAAACTGTATGTATGTGATTTGTTAAGCCAAGTTGTTTGTCTATAGGTCAAATGAGCTAAATGTGGTTGTTAACTAGTCTGTTTTGTCCAATTGCAGTTATTGGAAAAGATGAATGTGCCATGGGAAAATAAACTAATATGCTTGCGAAGGACAGTGACGGGACCTTGGTAGTCAGTAGAACAGCAAATTCCCGAGTAAACACTCGGAGAATTGGTAGACAGGAGATTGAAGTGAAATAGCTTTTCCTTCCTCTTTTTTGTTTCAACAAACAAGTTTGGAGCCTGCTCCTCTACCCTCCTCCCAGCCTGTGAATTAAAATATGTTTTAATTCACATCTGTTGGTCACAAGATAGATAACTTTATGTATAGACTATAGTACAGGACAGGTGCTGTGTACCTGTACATTATGTAAACAATGTTCTTGCATAAAGTTTCCTCATGTGCTTTTTTGTTTGTTTTACCCTATGATTTTTGGGGGCAAGTAGGTTTGTCTCTTCTATGTCAAGCTTTTGTTTAAATAATCACATGAACCAAATATCTGCAAGTAACTTTCTTACATGAGCAGCTCCTTAAAGTTGCCATGATCATTCATTTTGGTACTTCAACTAATGTTGGTTCCTACAAGATGCCAGAATGTATTAAAATAATGTTAAATAGAATGTTAGTAGTGCTGACATTAGTAATGTTTATATTAGTTATGCTTATATTAATTATTATGCATAAAATATTTTTTGTACGTTGTTTGGTTTGATGTATTTAAAAAAATATGTATTGTATAAAAATATTTATTTACAAAAGTATCCTCCATAATTAGATATAATGGCCAAAAGCCCTCTCAAGCTATTACCGAATTTTCAACTACACACTTATTCTTCACCGGGATCCTGTACCCCCATAAAACTTTTAAAAGTGAAATATCTACCCCCTACAAACTCATGCTAAGATTTGTATTAGGTGGTATTCACCATGCGCTGCCATGTAATGTTGCCCTTTTTTCATATTAAAAAAATAATTATTCATTTATATTTTATTTTTTTATTTTATAATTTCATCTCCTCCTTTTCTCTTTCTTTTCCATTCCTCCATCTCTTTTTCCTTGAAGCTTCTGTAAATTGGCGAGAGGACGCCATGACCATCGAAACTTCGATCTTCACCAAAATTCTACACGCCATCAAATTTCGTTTTCTAGAGCTAGAGACAAACGAAAAACTCTATCACTACATATTGCTTTTTCCACTACTATCATGTTCTCAAATATCGATTCCACAAAGAATCACCACTTGCTTGTCGGAATAAAGGTACCAAACTTGCAGAGGGATTAGTATTGATTTAGATTTAATAGTGTTGCTATGAGAAACACGATTGACAACAACTTCAATAAATGGGTCTTCTTTATTAAAGGGTGTTACCCAATAATGAATTTTTCTCCATTAGTTGAATCTGTTACTTAGTGAACTCCTCCAGTAATGACAAGTCTAAAGTTAGATTCATCTAACTTCCAATACTGATTTTGATTTTGGTTTTTATTTTGAGCTACCAACAAATTTACAAAGTGATGAAAAACATGTGATCCGAAATGAGAATTGACTTAGTGATGAAAACCTAATGAGAGCGGTGATCTAGTGGTCGAGGTGAGCCACCGCCAGTATCTAGTATGGATCTGATGATGAAGATCGAAGGGAAGATTAAAGAAGTTAAAATAAATAAATAAAAGGAAACATATTTTTTCATCAAAAGAATAGACTAATAATATGAAATAAATTAAATGTTTATAAAGTTGATATTTTCATTATCTTTTTATCTCTCACTCTCCCAAAGAGATTGAACTACACCTTCTTTGTCACATCAGCTCTTAGGGACAAAATAAATCCATTTAAAATAGTCTAGGGTGTAATAGGACTCTCGTAAAATATGAGTGTGTAGTTGGGAATCCGACTATTGGTTGAGGGGGCTTTTGGCCATTTTCTCTCCATATTTATAGTTGAAAAGATGTAAAAGTGCTTTTGAGGGGTGATTGGATTTTAACCATGCTAATGCATGTATTAAATTTATTTGCATTACTAATACCTAAATATCCATGATATTAGTAATACACTTCTTGTTGTGGCATTTTAATATTATTATAATGTGCTATATGTCATTTGTACTCTGCCTAGCTACACATTATTTTGGTGTCTTAACTCATGATCGGTCATTGGTCATTGACTAAGTGGATAACAAATGTAGCAGAAACGTTCTAGTGAACGTTGAGATTAGGCAGTATGTTAATTTGCCGTTGGATGCATTTGTTGCCCTCACTTTATTTTCATTCTTTATTCCTCAATTATACCTTGTAACGTATGTAACTCCTAAGGCTATTATCTATACTATTTACTACACCATTATCTTCCTATTCATTGCTAGGAAGACTTTCTCAACTATAAATAGTGATGGTCTTCATTTGTTAAACACACAACACAGAAGAGAAAATATAGAGTGAAAGAGTTAGTCAAAAAGAGAGTTCTTATTAGTTGAAGGGAGCTATTCTTTTGTGGAGCTTTAGACTCAACTCTTGTCCAGAGTTGTTGAGTTATCTTTTGTGAATAGGTTGTTGTATCCTGGAGGGGATAAATCAAAGAGGACTACTGCTGGACCGGTGAAAACATTTGCTGCAGTGGGCTTGAATCTCCTTAAAGAGAATGAGATATCCGCGCCTAAGCCTGAAGAAATTTATTTCTTCATTTTATTTTCAATTGTAATCTTGCAATTCTATTATCTTGTAAGTTTTTTCACTAACAATTTTAAGGAGATTCAAGATGGCTACAATTGAAAAAACCGCGGATGTCAAGATGGGAGACCTCATCAAGCCATTTCGGTTCATGGTAATCATTTTAAGAGATGGAATGGTAAAGTACTTTTCTACTTAAGTCTTCTCAATGTTTCTTATGTATTAACCGAGAAGAATCCAAACAAAGAAGAAATCACCTCTATGAATGGTGATAAAACTATTTCTCATCTAGAGAAAGTGGAAAAGTACGATGGTGATTCCTATAAGTGACAGTATTATCTTCTTAATTGTCTATTTGATAATTTTTCTGATTATTATGATAGAACTTACTCTAGTGCAAAAAAATTTGGAAGGCATTGCAGAGTAAGTATGACACCGAAGAGGCTGGAGCGAAAAAATATGCAGCTAGTACATTTTTTCATTTTCAAATGGTGGACAACAAATCAGTGGTAGACCAAGCTCAAGACTTTATAATGATCGTTGGAGAGCTTAGGTCTGAAGAGGTTAAAATTGGATATAACCTTATTGTTTGTGGCATAGTGGATAAACTTCCACCTTCTTGGAAGAAATTTCAAAAAACTATGCGCCACAAACAAAAGGAAACTTCTCTTGAAACCTTGATAATGACAATCCGTATGGAAGAAGAAGCAAGAGGTCAAGATGCACTTTTACAAACAGAAGAGAACAACATCACAACGAAGGTAAATTTAATAACTTCGAATATTGCTACTCCTGAAACTCACAAAAATATTTCTTTAAAGCCTAGGAAGAAAAAATTCAAGAAAAATAATGGTAGTCCTCCCAAGAAAAATAATGGTGAAAATCACCAAGCACAAAATCAACAAGTCCAAGAAAAGGGACCATGTTTTGTTTGTGGTAAGAGTGGGCATATTGCTCGATTTTGCAGATTGCGGAAACGTGGTCCTAACCCTTAGACAAAAGTTACCGAAGAACCTTTTGTGGCGGTGATTACCGACATAAACATGGTTGAGAATGTTGATGGATGGTGGGCTGATTCTGGTGCAAACCGTCATGTTTGTTATGACAAAGACTAGTTTAAAAAATATAATCATGTTGAGGAGCCCAAAACCATCATGCTTGGTGATGCTCACACTACTCAAGTGCTTGGAAAGGGAGATGTTGAATTGTGTTTTACTTCTGAAAGGTTATTAACATTGAAAGATGTACTTTATACTCCTTCTATGAGAAAAAAATTGATGTCTAGTTTTCTTCTTAATAAAGTAGGCTTTAAACAGATTATTGAATCTGATCAATATGTAATAGTGAAGAAAGGTGTTTTTGTGGGGAAGGGGTATGCATGTGATGGGATGTTTAAGTTGAATGTTGAAATGAATAAAACTTTTACTTCTGTTTATATGCTTTGTTCTACTAATTTTTAGCATGCTCGTTTGTGTCATATTAATGATCGTTATGTTGGAATAATGAGTAGTTTATGATTAATCCTAATGGTTAAAAAGAATTTTGAAAAGTGTGAGGCTTCACTAAAAGGCCTCATTTTCAAGTTGAAAGAAAAACTGATTTGTTAGAATTAGTTCATACTAATATTTGTGAACTTGGTGGAATTCTAACTCATAGAGGTAATAGACATTTTATCACTTTCATTGATGATTTTTCTAAGTTTACATATGTTTACTTGATGAAAAATAAAAGTGATGCTTTTGAAAATTTCAAAACTTATCTCAATGAGGTTGGAAATCAGTTTGGAAGAAAAATAAAAAGAATTAGAAGTGATAGAGGCCGTGAATATGAATCAAATGAGTTTAATTCTTTTGTTAGATCATTGGGAATAATCCATGAAACTACTCCTCCTTACTCTCCTTCATCTAACAGAGTAGTAGAAAGGAAAAATAGAACTTTGGTTGAATTTACTAATGTGATGCTTATTGAGTCACATGAACCTTTAATTTTTTGGGGTGAAGCTATCTTAACTGCTTGTTATGTGTTGAATCGTATGCCTCATAAAAAGTACAATTGTGGAAAGGTTACAAGCCATGTTTGGGATATCTAAGAGTTTGGGGTTGTCTAGCCTTTGTGAGGCTAATGGATCCCAAAATTACAAAGTTGGTTAAGAAAGTTACTACTTGTGCTTTTCTTGGTTATGCTTCAAATAGTACAGCCTATAGATTTTTTAATCTTGAAGATAATATTGTGATAGAATCAGGTGATGCTATTTTTCATGAAAACAAGTTTCCTTTTGATTCTAAAAATAGTGGGGGTCAAAGAATTGAACAAAATATTTTGTCACTACCTAGTTCCTCTTCTTCTACTTTGAAAAATAAAGAAGTTGATGATTTTGAGATAAGAAGAAATAAAAGAGCTAGAGTAGAAAAAGATTTTGGTCCAAATTTTTATGTGTTTAATGTTGAAAATGACCCTCTAACTTTGAAAGAAGCATTATCATCACATGATTCTATTTTTTGGAAAGAAGCTGTAAATGATGAAATGGAATCACTAATTTCTAATAAAACTTGGAAACTAGTTGATTTACCACCGGGTTATAAAACTTTTGGTTGTAAATGGGTCTTACGAAAAAAAGTTAAAACCGGATGGTTCTATTGATAAATACAAGGCTAGGCTAGTTGCAAAAAGTTTTAAACAACTAGAAGGCCTAGAATTTTTTGATACTTTTTCTCCGGTAACAAGAATTACATCCATTAGATTTTTAGTTGCTATGACTGCAATTTTTAATTTGCAAATTCATCAAATGGATGTAAAAACTGCTTTTCTAAATGAAGACCTAAATGAAGAAATATATATGGATCAATCCGAGTGTTTTATTGGAGCAGGCCAAGAAAGCAAAGTATGTAAACTTACTAAATCCCTCTATGGCTTGAAACAGGCACCAAAACAATGGCATGAAAAGTTTGATTCCTGCATGATTGAAAATGATGTAAAAACAAATGAGTGTGATAAGTGCGTAGATTATAAGTCTTAAAATAATTCACATGTGATTATTTGTCTATATGTTGATGATTTGTTGATCTTTGACTCTAACATGAATAATATTGATGAAGATAAAAATGTTCTTAGAAGCCATTTTGATATGAAAGATCTTGGTGAGGCAAATTTTATTCTTGGAATAAAAATAACAAGAACATGTGAAGAAATTTTCCTTGACCAGTCACATTATGTTGAGAAAATATTGAAAAATATAACTTTCATGATTGCAAGCATGTTGCTACTCCTTTTGATTCAAGTGTTCACTTATTTCCTATTGAAAGTGAAAATGATGTAATAAATCAAAAGGAATATGCTAGTATAATCGGAAGTTTGAGATATGTTACTAATTGCACTAGGCCTGATATTGCATATGCAGTAGGAGTACTTGGCAGGTTAACAAGCAATCCAGGTAATGAACATTTGCATGCTGTAACAAGAGTTATGAGATATTTGATTGGAGCGAAAAATTGTGGTTTGTTCTATAAAATATATCCTGTTGTACTTGAAGGCTTTTGTGATGCAGATTGGAACACTTTATCAGGTGATCCTGTTCTACCACTGGTTATGTCTTTACTTTAGGTGGTGGTGCTGTTTGTTGGAGATCAAAAAAGCAAATTATAATTGCTAACTCTACAATGGAGGCTGAACTACTTACTTTAGCTTCACCTAGTGAGGAAGCGAATTTGTTAAGAGATTTATTGTTTCAAATTCCTTATTTTGAAAAACCAATTTTCTCCTATTTTAATTTATTATGCTAGCACCGCTGCAATTGGTAGAATCCAAAACCGTTATTACAACGGTAAATCCAGACCTATTAGGAGGAAACACAGTAATGTAATATCGTATTTGACAAATGGTACCATTAATGTTGATTATGTCAAATCTTGTGATAATCTTGCAGATTCTCTTACTAAGGCCTTAACAAGAGAAAAGGTCTGGAGCACATCGATAGGGATGGGATTGAAGCCTATAAATCCTTGAGTCATATATGAGGAAACCCAACCTGGGGACTAGAGAACCTATAACCAGGTTCAAAGGGAAAAACTAATCATATGATGACTTCTTGTGAAAAATGCACTATCTTTTTATTCCCTCCCTATGATGTGAATGCATTGTTTCCTGTAGTTGTGAAGGTTGAGTTGATAAAACTCTTAATGAATATTTGTAGCCCGTATGGGTGGAGTGTCAATCTTACAGGATCACTCTTGACAGATTTCACCTATGTGATGTGTGAAAGTAGGTCGCTTCCAATGAGAATGGGCTTATTCTCAAATACACTCACGAAACCGGGATAGCACATGACCATAACGTGTTGGCTTTAAAGCTTATGTCAACAACTTGATTATTATGTGTGAGCAGTGATATTTTATTTCCCTTAAACAGTCATAGTTCAAGTCTGAGATCACTACAACTCCGGAGTAAAAGTTACTGTTTCAGTAAGTGGAGGTTCAATGCAGAGCACACCTTCATTATGCATGATAGTCTTCCTTCAACTGATATACTCTCTTATCTAATACTTAAAATGAGTGGGGGATGGTTGTGGCATTTTAATATTATTATCATTTTAATATTATTATAATATGTTATATGTCATTTGTACTCTGCCTAGCTACACATTGTTTTGGTGTCTTAACTCATGATCGGTCATTGGTCATTGACTAAGTGGATAACAAATGTAGCAGAAACGTTCTAGTGATTAGGCAGTATGTTAATTTGCCGTTGGATGCATTTGTTGCCCTCACTTTATTTTCATTCTTTATTCCTCAATAATACCTTGTAACATATGTAACTCCTAAGGCCATTATCTATACTATTTACTACATCATTATCTTCCTATTCATTGCTAGGAAGACTTTCTCAACTATAAATAGTGATGGTCTTTATTTGGTTAAACACACAACACACAAGAGAAAAATATAAAGTGAAAGAGTAAGTCAAAAAGAGAGTTCTTATTAGTTTAAGGGAAGTGTCCCTTTATGGAGCTTTACACTCAGCTCTTGTTCAGAGTTGTTGAGTTATCTTTTGTGAATAGGCTGTTGTATCCTGGAGGGGACAAGTCAAAGAGGACTGCTGCTGGACAGGTGAAAATATTTGCTGCAGCAGGCTTGAATCTCCTTAAAGAGAGCGAGATATCCGCGCCTCATCCTGAAGAGATTTATTTCTTCATTTTATTTTCAATTGTAATCTTGCAATTTAGTTATCTTGTAAGTTTTTTCACTAACAATTTTAAGGAGATTCAAGATGGCTACAATTGTAAAAACCCCGAATGTCAAGATGGGAGACCTCAACAAGCCATTTTGGTTCAATGGTAATCATTTTAAGAGATGGAAGGGTAAAGTACTTTTCTACTTAAGTCTTCTCAATGTTTCTTATGTATTAACCGAGAAGAATCCAAATAAAGAAGACATCACCTCTATGAATGATGATAAAACTATTTCTCATCTAGAGAAAGTGGAAAAGTACGATGGTGATTCCTATTAGTGTCGGTATTATCTTCTTAATTGTCTATCTGATAATTTTTCTGATTATTATGATAGAACTTACTCTAGTGCAAAGAAAATTTGGAAGGCATTGCAGAGTAAGTATGATACAGAGAGTTTTAGTAATCTCATTAGGCAGTGTGATATTATTTCTCATGCACAGTTTTGATTTAGAGTATTAAATAACATGTATTGCATAATTTCTAAAAATATGATTTGTTTACCTAAATACCTTCTACAAATACGGTGGAAAAGATGTGAAAAATATTTTTAGGGGCAATTGCATCTTTGACCATGCTAATGTATGTATTAAAAAATATTGTATTGTTAATACCGTGGTTTGGCGTGTATTAGTTATACATATCAGAATACCAAATAGAATGTTAAACAATGGTTAACTTAATTATACATAGGTCGAAAAAGTGTACAAAACAAGATATTAGTAATTAGATAAAAGAATACGTTCTTGCATCACTTTTTTTTTTTGTATAAAGCTCGACTAACTAGAAAAAGTGTTTGATCAAAGCCAAAAAGTGGGCGACCACTTTATTCTCCAAGCGAATGATCTTCGCTTCGCAGGAGCAACAAAAATCACCATCTCACTATTTTTTTTGGTGCTACCTTCTTTTTTCCAGGGGAAGGGATTGAGGTGTATAATAACCTTTTTTTAGGATGCCCGAGAACAACTCCTAGGTCAATTAAGGAGAAAGTGTTGAAACCTCCTGGGTAAGGATAAGATAATACATAAAGCTAATTCATATATTATATTTTCTAATGCATCATATTAGACGAGCTTTATCTCAAATTTGATGAGTTTTATGGCATGCATTTTAGACTCATGTGTCGAGGAATATTTCGACTTGAATAGTTGCCTCGAATTTGATGAGCTTTGAAATTTGGAGATTCTACTTGAATTTGAGGTGCATCACGATTTGATGACCTAGCTTGAATTTGAGAAGTTTCGTGATTTGAATACTTAGGTCAAATTTGCCAAGCTTTACGACATGAAGATTTAGATCAAATTTGATGAGCTTTATGACATGTATTTTACGCCTGTGTGTCGAGTTGAACAACGCTAAATCTCCATTTGTAGCCATACTTAGTTTCATATCGTAAGCACAAGCTATTAATTTAAACGTTTTAGGTTTTATGCCTTAAAATATGTAATAAAGATATCAATGCATACCTTGGATGCATATTTTGATCATAGAAGTTTCACTAAGGCGATTTTTGCAATTAAGGCTCATGCTAATCCAACGGTTGATAAAGTCGATAAATTTCTTATAGACTTTGGCGAGCCTTAGTAAGATCTATCATGCTTATAACACGCCTTGTGCTATAAAAATGTTTTAAGGAATTATTGATCAATATACTTCCAACTATTGATAAAACTAGATTCAAAATTTATGTACCATTCAAAAGCAATTTTTGTTAGAATCAAACAAGTTGATTAACAAGATAATCAACATATATTTCAACTTTATTGTAAGTTTTGATAAACTGTGCTACATGATATTTTGAATTTTTCTTGTCCTCGAATTGTTGCAACTTAAGAAGTTGATAGTCAGCATGTATCTTTAAATTATCAATTCTTTGAGGATATAGATTTACATATGGGGAGGAAATTTGGATGTTTAATTATATTTATCTTTGATAGCCTCCATAATGAAGTCCTTCAATTAGTCAACGAGAATTAGACATTCAACAGATACCCTGATAATTGTTTTTTGTGTTGTGAAAGAGTCTCTTTTCTCTTGCATTTTATGATGCTTCATACAATATTTTAGTGGATTCTCCTTCCTCTATGTTTCCCATCATATTTTTCAACTTGGTAATTTGAAAATCTCGATCTTTAATGTACTTTGATAGGCCTTTAACTGTTTATGTCAAATTAACAAGTTGTTCTTCTATGGTGAAAATTTCTATCACCATCACTTGCACAACCATCATAGACAGTGAGGAACATCACTAGGATAAAGCTGGGATGGAGAAGCGATATAAAAGAAGCCCGAAGCAGATCTAGTACTTAAAAAATCACTGTCTTCATGCATGAATTGGTCATTATAATGACAATGTTTCTCTTGTGACAACCTTAGTCGATACGAAGTTTTTTCTACCACCTCAACGATGTTTCTTCCTCGTTGTAGCACATCCAAAGATGATTATTTTTTTCTTTTGGAGAAGATAAACCAACAATCTGAGATGATTTCAATAGTGCTTGATGCACTTCTTGTCCCAGTATTACGAATTTACTCCTAATTTGGCCAACGATTTACATGGAAATTTTCAAGACATTTATGGAGTCAACAATCTCCAAAGCATCGGATTAAAAGTCGATATTTATTGTGTCATATTGATATTTTTAAACTTTGAAGAGAGAATTTGGGTCCAACAATTTTTGCAGATGCAGATTTAGATGCAAATACAAATTCAGATTTTGATTTGACCTTTTTAGAAGCTATCTCAATGTTCTTGAGCATTGATTTTTGAAGAGAAGAGATGAGAAGTAAAGATTGTCCCACTGGACGTGTAAATTTGTACGAGACTAAGTTTCATTCCTGAAATATAGCAATCAAGAAAGTAAAATAGCAAGAAAACAATAATATTTATATTCAAATTTGTGCGGAAGTTATAATCTTTATAGAATTTTAAGACAAAAATGTAATCCCCTGATTCTTTCCTTCGCGACTGAAAAATCAAAAGCTTTATTTGTTGTTGATTTGATGAAATAATTGGGGCTCAACACTCCATTAAAGAGTGATGATTCCCTATGTATTTATGTATGTTCTTTTTCTTCTTCCCCTTCTTGTCTTAGGAAGACCCATTTTATATAGTTGTGAGCTAGGGTTTTAAGGTATTTTGGTCTTTAAGTAATTTTAAAGGACCCTGGGCTGGAAGAACATGAATTGGGCTCGTCTTGTCAACTTAATAGACTGACCCAGATGTAATTAGACTTTGTTTAGGTCATATAATTTTAACTTAAATATTAACTCAACTTTATTAACCAATAATTTGACTTGATCAATATATCATAAATGAGAAAATACATATAATTACCCCATTGGACTTGTATCTTTTTTTTAAGGTAGACACCTTAAGTTTGTAAGAGTCATAGTATTCGTGTTATCACGAAATGTAGACGCGTGAAAGGGTATTTATATATCTTCAAACCAATGTAAAAATGCCACGTGACACTCTAAATTTGAATAATATATATTTTTTTTACTTTTTTTTCCAACTCTCTCTCTCTCTCTCTCTCTATCTTTCCTCTTTTATTTTTAATCACCAATTTCATCCCCTTAAATTTTCTTAACCAATTTTATTCCCTTAAATTGTTCCTCACCTATCGAGAAATCCCTTTCATCTTGCTTGCCGCCGCGATCAATCTCCACTGAAGTCATTACTATTTTACCATTTAATAAACTCTAGTCCGCACCATTTCTAAAATGACATCATCATCATATTCAAAATTACTATACCAATGATGGGATTGAAACTCAATTAAAATGGAGCTTTATAGCTCTTTTTAACCAAAAAGGATAGATAAGAATTTCAATTTTTTCTAAAGAAAAATTATATATCAAGAAGGGGCGTTGCTTGACTATTTGCAATGTGAAATGTGTGTCGATTACAGAATGAAAAGAAAACAAAATAATAAAGAGCATAATCTTATAAAAAAAAGAAAAGGAAAAGGCAATCACAATAGCGAGAAAATAGTGAGAAGCACACATGGGTCAATACCGATTTGATGGTCTTTTGTTTAATTAATAGCTATCAACTCCAGCCGAGTAACAAAGTCAAAATTGTCAGATTTACGGTCCCATCCATAGGGGTAATAAAAAGGTAAACTAAGATGAATAAAGATAAAAAAAAAAAGAAGGTAATTTAATGTAAATGGGATTGAAAAACTAATTAACAAAAAATTAAATTAGGGAGTGAGAGACACACATGTCCTGAGAACACATGTAGTGTTAAAATGATATATTTATTATGAATGTAAATGGTTATATGGGGTAATAGAACTCCCAAAAACTTCATGTGTCTACTTGAAAAAAGGATATAAGTTTGATTGGGTTAATTATATATTTTCTCATCATAAATTTATGAATTGATCGAAAATTTAATATGAATTTATCAATAAAATTTCACTATCTATCGTAACTCATAGCAATAGCAAATTTAGAACAAAGAATATTGCAATTATTATTTTTGTGGATACTATGGAAGAAGTTGACAATTTTTCTGTTTTTTTCTCTTTTTTAATAAGACGGATTATCAATTGAGAATTTTCAGTGGATTTCAATGCATTAGAAGGATAAATTAGTCAAATTAAAACTATTTATATTAATACATAAATAGATTAAAGATTTTTTTTATAAAAAAATCAAAATAAGGGGGATAAATATAATATTGCAAACCACGAAGGAGGTTAGTGTTACAAGGTCAAACTAAGGGAAAGTTTACGAAATTACTAGTAAGATTACATGCACTTCGTGCATGATGAAATTTATTACTTCTTATCATTTATCCTTAATAACATAAACATAAATTAATGATTGTTCTGTAACATAAATAATTGTGTCAGTGAGTCATTCAACATGAACAAAGTATACAAATATTTAATTGTGAAGAAGAAGGGAGAAGTTTAGAATTTTAATTGTTATAATATCACAAAATTTATAAACTAATACTTAAAACCTAGCAGTCATTAAAACTAAAACAATATATTTTATTAGATACAAGATTATGTAGTAACACACATTAATAATGTAAAGGAAAATGAAATTTATTACTTCTTATCATCTATCCTTAATTAACAACATAAGCATATATTAATAACTGTAAAAATACATACCAAGATTAGTAACATAAGTAATGGTGTCAGTGAGGAACAAACTACACAAATATTTAATTATGAAGAAGTAGAAGAAGAAGAGGAGGAGGTTTAGAAATTATGTTGTTTTAAAATGAGAGAAAATCCCTCTATTTATAGACAACAAAGGGTAACGTGAACAAATATTTATTCTGCCTATCAAAAATGTTACAACTATTTGGAAAAGTTGCAACCCTTCAAAAAGGTCACAACCATTTATAAAAGTCACAACTAGTGATAAAATTCAAAACTCTTCATTAAAGTCGCAACTCATCATAAATGTCAAAACTCTTCATTAAAGTCGAAACTTTTCATAAAAGTCACAACTTTTCATGAAAGGAGAAGACTAGTTTTGAAAATAAAAAAATTTAAAAGGGAATTTTGATTTGTGATGACACCACACACACACACATATATATATATATATATATATATATATATATATATATATATAGTCACGCCCCGAGCTACCCCCGAGACGCGGGCACGGAACCTAGGACCACAAGTGATTCCAAGCTAACCCTGCTGGCATGTGCATGAGCATACTAAAGAATATAAACTGTTGCGGAAGCTAAATCATAATTTATAATGAAAAGATGGGGAATACCCATATGCTAAAAGTGATGAGTTTAATACAATGAAGTTACTAACTCAACACTAAGCTGAAACTAACTATATATGAAATAAGCCTCTAACTGCACTAGAAATAATGGGACAAGCCCAAGCTAAATCTAGTAAAACTGAAACTAAATGACTAAAAGACTGAAATGAAAATCATGACTGTTGTCCTCGGAGAATGAGGACTCACCACTGAATCTGCTGAACTGTAGATCGCAAATCGATCTGTGCGTGATCTGGATGCTGATAACCTGAACCTACATCACGAGAAGATGTAGCGCACGTATGCGTCAGTACTTTAAAGGTACTGAGCATGTAGGATAGAGTAAAACTGAAATAAAACATAATTGAACAAGTACAAAAGCAAGTATAATAAATTGAACATAATATACTGAATTTCAGAGCACTGAATGCAATGACCAATTTATAACATGCTGAAACTGAATACTGAATATACTGATAAATGGTCAATGCAGAGAGTCTGACTCAACTATAGGTGCTACTAATAAACGATAATAAAACAACATGAGCTAAATGTGAAGTCCGATGTATACGCCCCATTGAGAGGACCCAATATACCCTGCCAAAGGTATAAAGGCATGCTGGCGTGATCACTAAACTGATTGCCCACAGAGGGGACTTACAACCTACTTGGCTAGTAGTTCTAGAACTAATTGGGTACGTTGAACCTTAGTCCAACTCGGTATTATGCTACTCCCATGAATTATGTAATTAACTGATTATGACTGAGTTTTCTGTAAAACTGGATAGCTCAAAACTAAACATGCAAACTGAGAATACAACAATTAATCTGGTAATTATGCATTTATAACTGAGGCATGTATATCTGAAGTAACTGAAATATTTAACCTAGCATGCGTAATTCAAGAACTAAAGAAACACATAGCTACGGTTCTGTAATTCATGTGATAATCTGAGTAACAATATGATAGTCTGATTTGGAACATGTATTTAATAGGTTCATGAAGTTCTATCAAAGTTCTAGAAACCCTAGGTTTAATCATGACAAGAGAATCAAGAATCTGATTGAAAATTAGGGACCCAATGGGTGAAAGAAACCCACTAGTGAAATCCCACAAACCTGGTAATGAAATCCACGGAAAAATACTTAGGTTTCGGGGCTGGAATTGTTGGAACTTGCTGCGTTCTTGAACTAAGGTTCTTGAGCTTTTTCTCCTCTCTTGCTTCTAATTTTCTAAAGTTTTGATTTAATGATTTGACTTAGATATGTTTTAGTTATGTTTCTAGGCTTAAACTGACTAAAATCTGATGATTTAGGGTCAAAACGACGTAAGTTAGGGTTTAAACAAAGTGGGAAAGGTCCAAAAGACCCCTGAGAAAGTTGTTGTCGGACCAATCAACGGCCAGGACTGACGGTCCGTCGATTGACCGATGCCCCGTCGGTTGGTCCGTCGGTTGGGACTGTTCGACAGGACTTTACTAAAACGTGCATAACTTTTTACTCGGGTTCTGATTTTAGCAAGGTCGGTGGCTATGGAAAGCTTATTCAATTATCTATCTGTGGGTAGGTCATGGGACACCTAATTCATTTTGTGATAAGACTTATGACCATTTGAAGTTGACCCAAATGCATTTCCCCTTAACTGTCTGCTAATTTCCCACCTACGGACCGTAGGTCCACCTACGGACCGTGCTGGTAATCCGTAGCTCTTGTCGGAGAGTGGGGGTGAAGGGAGTCTTGATCGACGGTCATGGACTACGGACCGTAGTCTGACCTACGGACTGTAAGTCCGTCCGTCGACCAACACTTAACCAATTTTTCTGGGCTGAGATTTTTGGGAGTTCCTGATCTCATCGACGGTTGTGCAGGACGGACCATGGGTCAGACTACGTTTCGTCGATGGTCTCGTCTGTTACACCTGCAGATTTTTTGAAAAACTTATTTTTTTTTTGTCTATTTTAGCTACGGGGTGTTACACACACATATGTATATATATATATGGCATATAATTTTTTACTATATATTTAAAAATATCTCTTTGAACATGTTATACAGTATTCTGGGTCCAACAATACTCCTTATCAATAGAACTAGATTCAAGATCTATGTACCATTCGAAACAAATTCTTGTTAGAATCAAACAAACTTATTTACAAGATAATCACCATATATTTCAGCTTTATTATAAGTTTCAATAAAGTGTTCTACATGTTGTTTCAAATTTTTGCCATCGAATTATTGCAACTTAGGAGGTTGATAGTCTACATCTATCATTAAGTTATCAATTCTTCAAGAATACATATGTACATATGTGAAAGGAGATTTGAATGTGGAATTAGATTTATCTTTCATAGCCTCTATCATGAAGTCCTTTAATTGGTCAACAAGAATTAGACATTCAGCAAATACTTGAAACTTCTTTGTAACGCCTCAAACTTGAGAAAATAGAAAATGAAACTTTCTAGGATCTGGTGTCAGAACCAATAGAAGCCACCGACGGACTGTAGGTGGGGTCCCGTGGTTCAGTCCTAAACTTAGAGAAATTTGGGATCTAAAGATGACACATTTGACCGTGAACCACGATCCATTGATTGACTTACGAACTGTAGGTTTGTTTTATATTTGGGGTCCAGAGTTTGATGGTCTTTGATCCCACCCACAGTCGACCAGTGTGGTCCGTGGTTGGACCTACGGACCGTAAGTGAGGGTCAATAGTTATTCAGAGGAAAATAGCTAGTAGGTCAACTTCAAACGGTCATATCTTTTAGCACAGAATGATTAGGTGACCCATGACCTATCAAATGAAAGATAATTGAATCCTTTTTCCAATGCCACCAAGTTAGCTGAAATCCCATCTCAGAGTGAAAGCTATGCTACGACTCCTACCGACGGTTGGTAGGTCAATTGACGGCCCGTCAGTCTTGTAGTAGGTGACACTTGTCAGATTTAAGTCAGGGTCATTTTTGTCCTTTCTCCTATGCATTGGGTACTTAAACTACGTCATTTGATGCCTAAAATACATCATTTTACTTAGTTTAAGCCTAATAACTTAGTTAGACATATCCAGAACCTTTATTCACCAAAAATCACCCAAACTTAAAGCAAAAATGAGAAGAAAGAAGCGATAGTTTCTCAAATAAATCAGAAGGTTTGCTTCAAGTTTCACCCGGAATCTAAAGATTTCACCGTGAATTTTGTCACTAGGTATGTAGGATTTCACTACTGGTTCCTTTCATCCACTAGGTCCCTAGAATTCAGTTAGATTCTTGATTATCTATATCTTGCTTAGAACTAAGGTATCTAAAAACATAGATATTGATTGTGATTTAGCTGTTATAGTATTCGTAATCAATTTATCATGTTTTCATGAAATCATTGCTTTAGTTTCTTGCATGAAACTCAGAACAATTTTTCAGATTCTCTAAGTTCATGAATTGCACTTGCTAGGTCAGTTAAAATAGATATACGTACTCCAGTTTCAAATGTTTTATTGTAATACATAAATGTTACATTCTCAGATTCGTATGTAAGAATATTGAGCTATATATCCAGTATTTCAGTTATATTGTGTCATACACATTTTTAGTTGGGAGTAGGCTTAGTATCGAGTTAGACTAGAGTTCAGCATACCCTCATAGTCCTAGAACTACGTGCCCCCGTAGGTTTATAAGTTTTCTCTGTACTTGGTCATTGCATTCAGTTCAGTTCTTTTTAGTATATTTCAGTATTTGCATCATGTTCAAATTATACCACTACTCAGTTATGATTTGTTCAATTTATATATTTGTTCAACTATTATCCATATCCCGCATTCTTAGTACATTCCAAGTACTGACACATACTCAGCATTACATCCTTTCATGATTTAGATTTAAGTATTCAACATAGAGATCACACTTAGATCGACTTTAGGTCCGTATTTAGCAACTTTAATGGTGAGTCCTCATACTTCGAGGACAAAAAAACATGCTTTATTTTTAGTATTTTATTCAGTTTTCAGTCTTGCTAGAGTTAGCTGAGGGCACGTCCCATCAGCTATAGTTAGTTAGAGGCTTAGTACTAAAATTAGCTTGACTTGTTAAGTTTACCTTTCAGTATTGTTAAATTCTTAGTATGTTTTTATACTTCATACTAGTTGAGTATTCCCCACTTCAGTTATGATTGATTTAGCTTCGGCATTAGTTCATGTTTTGATTTAGATATCTTTCAGTATGCTTATGATATGTCAACTTTAGGGTTAGCTTGGGGTCACTCGTGATCCTAGATCTCGTGTTACGTCAAGGGGGTAGCCTCGGGGCGTGACATCCTTAATAATTGTTTCTTGTTTTGGTGAATGAATCTTTTTCTCTTGCATTACATAGATCTTCACACGTATTAAGGTGGATTCCCCTTCCTCTATATTCTTTATCATATTTGTTAACTTGGTAATTTGAACGTCTTGACCTTTGATGTACTTTGATAGGCCTTCAACTGCTCATGTCAAATTTAGAAGTTGTTCTTCTATAGTGGAAGATTTGATCACCATCACTTGCATAACCACCACCATAGAGGATGAAGACCGAGGAACATCACTAAGAAAAAGCTTGAACGGAGAAGTGACATAAAAGAAGATCGAAGCATATCTAGTGCTTAAGAAATCATCATCCTCATGCATGAAGGGGTCATTATACAGATAATGTTGTTTTTGTGACAACCTTAGTCGATATAAAATTCTTTCTACCACCTCAACGATGTTGTTCCCTCGTTTTAGCACATACAAAGAGGATATTTTTTTTCATTTTGGAGAAGATAAACCAACAACCTAAGATGACTTTGCACGATGCTTAATGCACTTCTTGTCCTAGTATTAGGACTTTACTTCATCTAATATGACCAACAATTTCCATGGCAATTTTTAAGCCATTTGTGGAGTCAACAATCTCCAAAGCACTGGATTTGGAGTCAATATTTATTGCGTCATATTGATACTTTTTAAACTTTGAAGACATAATTTAGATCGAATAATTTTTGCAGATGCAGATTTTGAGTTGACATTCTGAGAAGCCATCTCAATGTTTTTGAACTTTGATTTTTAAAAAGAAAAGATGAGAGATAAAGATTGTCCCACTGGATGTTTCAATTTGTATGCGACTAAGTTTCATTCATGAAATACAATTTCTATATCTGATACTTCATATATACTATCATTTTCACTCAATTCATAATCTATGTATTCTATTTGCATATATTTTTCATCATCTATAATTAATTCTGCTATCTGTTTTCTTTTTGGATTCTTAGGTAAATTACAGTTTTTAGCTATGTGTCCTATTTTTCCACAATTATAACAAGTACATTGGGATATCTTTCTTTTTGGTTTGTATGGTCTTTTTATTTTATAATTTTTTACATAATACCTTCGTCTTGGTCGTTTATATTTATATATAGTTTTATTTTTTCTATAATTTTTATATCTTTTGGATTTTTGTTTTTTAGTTGTGCATCCAAATTGTGGTGCCATTTTATTTTTACAACATGATAAATTTTTATTTAATACTTTTTCCATTTTTAGTTTTTCTTTTTGGTTTTCACATAATTGTATAAACCATTGATTTAAAAATTTTATTCTAGATCCTAAAGTATCTACCATTCCTTCATTATTCCAATCCTTTATTATGTTTGTACTAAATGGTTCTGGTAATTTTGTATAATATTGTTTTCTTATTTCTTTTGCTTCGTCTAAATTGTATTTAGCTTTGTAATAATATTCTTTAAATGCACAAGTATATTCTTCTAAGTAACACATTTTACATATAGCTAATTTTGTCATAAGTTGTCTATTTATTATTTTTTCTCTATTTTGTTCTCTTATATCTGTAGTCATACCTCCAAATTCATTTCTTATTGCTGATTCATATTTATCTAGTATATCTATATTTGTTGCTGATGCGGATCCATCCATTTTTTTATCATTTCTAAGTACTTCTAAACTTTCTGAGGGTAGATTTTCTATCCATAATCTTGTTGTTCCTACAAATGTTCTTTCTATATATCTTGGTGTTTTTGCTGTTTCTATTTTATTATCTATTAACTGTTTAGACATATTTCCTATCCATAATAATATTGCTTTATTTGTATCTGTGACACAGTCTAAATCTAAGAAATTATATTGTTCATTTACTGGTTTAGGTGTCCAATTTTTATTTAATCTATTGTTCCATATTGCATTATTTATATCCGGTTGTTGATAACTATAAATTGGTGGTGTCCTCCTAGGACTAACTCTAGGACTATTTCTGGGACTATTATCTGGGGTTTTAACTCTTGACGTACTAGGTTTATCCATATCTCCTACGTTTATTTCTAATTTTTTCGGTTTATTTATCTGTTCTAGTATTTCTGTATATGTTTCACTTATATCACTTATTTCTGATTGTTGGTCATTTTCATTTTCATCTATTTCATTTACTTCAATATTTTCATTTTGATCTTCATTTAATTTTTGTTCCATTTCTTTTATTTCATTTGTTAATTCAAGTTCTTTATTTTTTTCTTTTTCTTTTTGTTTATTTTCATATAATAATTTTAATCTAGCTAATTCTTTTTCTAATTCACTTATTCTTGTATTTTTTATTTCTTCTAAATGTTGTACTTCTTGCTTTGCTTGCGTTTTTATTTTTTCAATTTCTCTTGCTTTATCTATTTCTTCATTTTCTTTTGTTATTCTTATCATAGCTGTTAAACTATCTTCTAATTTTGCTGTTTCTTTTTCTAGCATTAAATATA
The DNA here is from genome assembly GCF_001406875.1 of Solanum pennellii. Lineage (NCBI taxonomy): Eukaryota > Viridiplantae > Streptophyta > Magnoliopsida > Solanales > Solanaceae > Solanum > Solanum pennellii. Next base: position 46,326,905 of record NC_028647.1, on the reverse strand, counting down.
AGTTATTTCCTATTTTCTTGTATCTTCTTCCTAAATTTGAAAATACTATTTTTATTATCATTCCATCTAGGTTTTCATATGTTTTTTCGTCTACTGCATACTCTTCTTTGTTCATTATGATCTATGTATTATATTATGTTGTGAGTCATATTCAAGACAATCTATTTCTAATTCTAACATTAATATAGCTTTTCTTTGTGCTAGTATTGATTTATTACATACTCCTGCTAATATATTTTCTTCTAACCTTCTTTTTCTATGTTGTAATTCTTGTTCTTTTTCATTTATTTTTTCCATTATTTTTTCTATTAATTGTTGTTTATATTCTTCTTTGTCCATATTGTTTTTTCAAATAGCAAACATATTTGTATTCTGTTTTTGAAATTATATTTATCAAATGGTCTTTTTTATCATTATCTGTTTTGACTAGTTGTGATAATTGATATTCTATATATAAGGATTTTAATTTCTTCCATATTTTTCGTACTTTTTTATCTATCTTAGTTTTTGTTATTTTAGTTTCTTTGCTTGGTGTTATATTATTCTTCATAAAATGTCTTTCTATAATATTCTTTTTTAAGTAGATCTAATCGTTGTATTTCATTAGCATTAGTTATAATATATTCTAGATATTCATTTTCTCGAGTTCTTAAATAACCAAATAAATTTTCAATTAGTAGTTTTTCATGTAGATCTATGTCTTCTATAGTTTGTACCCAATATTGTAAATATTCGTAATTTATCATTGATCTCTGAATATATCTATATCATCATATAAATCATATATGTCAAAATAAAATTCATCATAAAGTCTTTCTTGTATATCTAACTCAATCCAACCTTGGGTTGTTATTTCTATTATTTCATATGTTAATAATTTATTATAAATTTCTCTTTTTATATCAGTATTCAAGTTTTTTAGTATATAGAGTAGTAATATCTTATAATTGACATCATCGTTTAATAGGTATGTTTCCATTTTTATTATTTTCATTTTTCACTAAAATTTTATTCCTTCCAACCTCTTAATAAATTATACTTGCTTATTATGCAAAAATAATGATTTAATAATCATCTCGTCTGGTCACTACTACAGCTTTCTTCTTTGATTAGTTACCCTAACAGCGCCTTCAACTTTGTTTACTCCCCTTAAACGGCCTTTCTCTGCCTACCGGTTTCAACCTTAGGATGGCATAGTCTGGGCATACTTTTTTCAAGAATATTTCTGTAGCAAACTTGCTAAAGATGGTTATTAGAACATTATTCAAACATGATAAACAATTATAATTAACAAGAGATCTTCAGGAATAAACTAATTTAGCTACTCATGAATATAAAATGGTATACCTGTTCTTGTAGATCATCTGGCATAGTTGATTTGTTTTCCATAATTATTTAATTTATCTAGCTCTGATACCAATGTGGGGTGGAAGAGTGTAAAGAGAGAGAAGAGAGTAGTGGAAGAGGTGTGTTTTATTTATGAAGGCAAATGCCCCTTATATAGACATACATAATGACCTTTCATCTTTATTAAAAGACAATTGGCCTTTACTATTTACATAGTAACTTGACTCTTACTATTTACACAGTTACTTGACTCTTACTATTTACGATAAAGACATACTGACACTATTAACTTTACGACTTTTTACAAGAAAACAAAATAAACTTTGGCCAAATGGCCGACAATGACTATGACCTAATTTGTACATATATCTTTATGTCTCTTTCTTCTTTCTTTCTTTCCAATATCTTGTTCTTCACATCTTTTATTCTAGTTGGACGTCTGGCACATAATTGTCTTCTCCTTCACATTTTGAACATAGGTGATCTGGATATTTTTGTCCAATCAATTTACAGTATCTTGTCATTAGATTGGAAGAAATGAAATTTTTTCGTATAGCTCTTGTTGTAGGCAAAGTTTCTGGTCTGAGTAGACTTAGTATCCACTGCCTTAAATCTTCCATATCTGCTTCTCGTATATCTCTGCAGTTCGAATAAATAATTGTCTGATCTCTGTTGTAATATATCCATATTGCATTTTCGTTCAAATAATTATTTGTTAGCTCGTTTAATATGGTAGCTATTCCGATAGTCCTTTTGTTTGCATAGAATTCTGGAATGTCTACTTTTTGTATTTCTTCCTGGATATCTATCTTTTCAGGGATTATCATTTCCCTTGTTAATCCAATCTTTATAACTTGGATTGTAGTTTTGACTTCGTCATATAATATTTCTGCCGTAGCTGCATAAAATTTTATATAGAAAAGAGTACCTTTGGTTACTCTCTTATATTGTAAAAAGGCTTTATATAATTCCGGTATCTTTGATATCTCGTCTCCCGTTATTGTATATACAGTACTTAATAATCCGTAGTTGTAGCAGGTTGCTACTAGATTTGGGTTGGTTCCTAACAATCAAGGAAGGAAGATAGCAAGCAAACAGTAATATTTATATTCGAATTTGTGCAAATGTTACAATCTTTATGAAATCTTAAGAAAAAAGATGTAATTCCTAATCCTTTCCTTCACAATTGTCAACTCAAGAGCTTTACTTTGTTTTTTATTTGATGAAATACTTGCGACTCAACACTTGGAGACGAAGACTTGCATATCACCACTGAAGAGGGAGGATTCTTTATGTATTTTTGTGTGTTCTTCTTTTCATCTTCCCCTTGTGATCTTATGAAGACCCCTTTATATAGTTGTAAGCTAGGGTTTTGGGTGTATTTTGGTCTTCAAGTAATTTTAAAGGATCTTGGGCTTGAAGAGCATGAATTGAACTCGTCTTGTCAACTTAATGAATTGACCCAAATGTAATCTGGACTTTATTTAGGTCATATAATTTTGACTTAAATATTAATTCGACTTGATCAATATATCATGAATTTAAGTTTATCCAAATTTTAGTATGAATTTATCGATAAAATTTCACTATTTATAGTAGCTCATAAAAATAGAAAATTTAGAACAAAAAATGTTGCAATTATTTTTTTATGGATACGATAGAGAAGCTAGCAATTCTTTTGTTTTTTTCTTTGTTTTTAATAAGGTCGATTATCAACTGAGAATTTTCAATATTCATTATTTATAAAATCGAATTGAATAAAAAATGCATTAGAAGGGTAACTTAGTCGGATTATAACGATTTATATATATTAATATACATTTATTAAGAGTTTTGTTATAAAAACATCAAAATAGGGAAGATAAATGTAATGTTAGGAGGTCAAACCTAAGGGGAGGTTGTGGAATTATTCTTACTTTTTAAAAATTACATCTATCATAAAAAAGGGGCGTAATTTTTTTTAAATATAAAAAATAAATATCTCTTTGAACATGTTATACAACATTCTGGGTCCAGCAGTGCTCCTTATCTTTGCTTTTTTTTCTCTAATAATGGAATTCCCTTGTGCTACTTTTTGAATTTTGTTGAGGATAATTCAGTTTTCCAGTATTCCATAGTAGACTGATCCAATTTGTTCCATTGTCTTCCTCTCCAATAGGAAAATGTCTATGTTTCTTGCAATCAAAAGCCAGTGCCTTTTTCCTTATCAGACTCATTTCAAGAATCGCCCAATTGAACTTGTTTTGCCTCAGACTGTTTTTCCAAAATTCAGAAATGGACCCAGATACCGCAATTGCATCCTGGCCAAAGCTGAAGACAAAGCCAGAGAAAAGTCGGAGCGGCAGCTTGAGGTAAAGTATTTTGTATACCGAGGAGATTTGTTGTATTATACTATTTTACCATGGATATTGATTATTTGATGTTGGAGTTGAATAGCTCAGAAATTCCTTATTTAGTATTCGAATGAAATGGGCCTTAATTGAATATTAATGAATAATTTATTTGATTGCAACTAGATTGAGATTGTGGCGCGGTTGTTGTTATTGGTAATGAAGCACTTGATCTGAAATACTTGGATACTAATGAATAATTTATTTGATTCCAACTAAATTGAGATTGTGACGCGGTGGTTGTTGTTGGTAATGAAGCAGTTGATCTGAAATACTAAGGGTGTCTTTGGAACAAGAGGGATTTAGAAGGGTTAAGATTATACATTTTCGGGAGTGCAAGCTCTTTCTTTGATTTCCTTATCTGATTTTGATACATCATGCATGATTCTTTTAGTCTCTATCTCATTGGTTATCTATTTTTTGTATTTTCAGTATGGAGCATCATTCTTTATTGTGTATTTATCTTTCTTAGTCAATAACGTGATTTTAGTTTCTACAAGAGCTTGTCATTTAGAGGATTTAGATTCGTCAGGTTAGTATATTACTAGCTTAATTGAACTTTTGGTCTCAGGACTATATCATATGATGAGCTTAATAGGAGTTAACGTTGAGGCCTCAAGAGTAAGTTCTTAGGTTCACTTTCAATATTCTCTACATCTGGACAGGACCTAATGCATTTTATGAACTCAATAGCTTCACCTTGAAAGTAGGCTGTCTCAGGTTCAGTTCCAAAATATAGATGGACAGCCTATCTTTGCATTATTCCATCAGCGATGGTGTGCATAATAGTTACGGCCCTAATTATGATGGTTAAATAAGACAAAAGGAAATGAAAGGAAGTGCAGTGGCTCGTACTTAATTTACTAAGAGTTAAGTTTGCTTCAGGAACTAACAACATCATCGGGAACATGTGATCCTTTGTGCTCAGTTGATGAAACAAGCTCACAAGAATTTGAAGCTACTTACCAACCAAAGACAGATTTCCTGAAGGCCTTTGCCATTCTTTCTGCGGCTGTCACTGGTACAATAGCAATAAATCAATCATGGGTGGCTGCAAATCAGGTGTTCTACTGGAGCCTGATATTTTTATTTCAGGCATACTAGTGAATTGATTTACCATAAATTTAATTGGCTTGATCAAATCTCATGCTTCAGGATATTGCAATGGCGTTGTTGTTTGGAGTAGGATATATGGGCATCATATTTGAAGAGTCCCTTGCATTCAACAAAAGTGGAGTAGGACTTCTGATGGCCGTGAGTTTATGGGTCATTCGAAGCATTGGGGTAAGGCGTGAGTTTACTTTCCTTTACACTACGTCGATTATTGAATGTTTGATAGTGAAAGTAGCTGGATATGTAATTGGAAGGTTTGTCAGTCTTCAAAAGCATACTTCTTACACCTACTTTTAACACTTCAATGCTCTTTATGACAACTTGCATCCAGTGAAAGTTCTTTTGAATTTATATTGTTGTTTTGTTGATCTTCATGCTAGTTTTACTATTGCTATATTGTGAGCCATTTTTGAATTAAACTGCTGCTTTAGTACGAATACTACTTCTTATCTTGTATGCTCTGTGGAGCTCCCCCTACTTCCTATTAGAAATAAAGCAAAATTTATGCTTGAAATGGGAAGGTCCGGTGCATCTACTAATTCATTCAAATGCGGCTCCTATTTAAGTGATCACAAATTTAGATTGAAAGAGTCCATTTTTTTTAAATCTTAGTATATTGCATCTTAAAAGTTGAAGGGGGCTAGTTTTGAACTTTCCAACAACTATACCACTCAACATCTGATGTGGCCCCACCCAAATAATAGATGTTTTCATGTTTCAACATACGTAGGTATTTCCTAAGTTGCTCGGACTCTTCACTTTCAGTGCCGCACCCGTATCTACACAACGTGTGTGTGGATGTGGGATACCTACTGGATTTGGTCAACCAATTTTGAATATTTTGACCAAAATCGACGGAAAAAGTTTTGGAAAGATACGATGATCTATGTAATCAAAACAAAAGCCAGGTTGAAATTAAAGAAAATGGGATAGCTTGTATATAGAAATTTCCTAAGTTGCTCGGACTCTTCACATTTGGTGCCGCACCCGTGTCGACACAACATGGGTGTGAGATCCATGGCCGATTTGGTCAACCAATTTTGGGTACTTTGACCAAAATCGGTGGGGAAAGTCAGGGCAGTTTTAATAATTTCTATAATCAATACAAAAGCAAAGATGAAATTGAAGAAAAATGAATACATGTCTTATAGAAATTTCTATGTCACTCCTTTTCCTTTGATCTCTTCCAAAATTCTTGTCAGGTTCTCCATAAAATATCTCATAATTTAGGCTTAAATCTTAATACCTCTATTTTTAGGTGAATCCCTGCACTGGTATCCAAATCCCCTTATCTTAAAAATTAGATCATGAAGGATCCCACCTCTAGATCCGCACCCGTATCCCGCAAAGCAACTTAGAAAATTTCTATATTAGTAATGAATGATACCAATGCACGTGCTATGTATACACCTGCTTCCTCCGTCGGACAGTCGGGTCCTTGGGGGACTCGTGAGGTCCATATATTGGGCAGGGACGGTACTCATACATATACAATATTGTGTGCAAGTGTGCAATTATGATCCATAAACATATATAATGTGCAGGCGTGCAACTCCAATCAATATATAATATATAATGTGCAGGCATGCAACTTCGACTCCAATCCAATGAAATATAAGGCTTAATGCAGGTGCGTAATATTTATGCCAAACAACAAAGACGCACTGACAGGCAATAATCCTTTAGAGTAACTCAATTCCACTATCATTTCAAGCTTGCCATTTCAATCTCCCGGCCCATATAAACCTCTTAGTTCAACCCAATGATACAGCTAGAACTACAATCATCACAAAATATTATCATAATCCGACTCCAAATGCTTAAAGGAGAGTAAAATTATCAACAAGCATGTTATGCACCGAAACAAGTCACCAAACATGTAAAGCATGCTACCAAAGCAAGAAATCTACCCGAACAAGTCAAATAATCACATAAACCTATAACATGACACCAGACATAAAGGCTTGTTATCTCATTTATACAGGACCTCATTACCCATTACCCATGTACACAATCAACAATACCCTAACACTTGATAAAGAGTCCTAGAAACCCTCCACTTGCCTTAAATCGAACCCGAAAAAGTTCAAATTGCGGCTTGCCTTTTTCAAAGCCTCCGAAAAATTTCAATCTGGTCAAATACATAATATGCATAAGTAGACAAGTCTATAGCACCCATATTGCTATACTTATATTTTGCATAAAAAGAGTCAACTGCGAGCCCATAAGAGAATATAAAATTTTCCTTGAAAATCATGTTACCATAACGTAAGGAACTTAGATATCAAATTTCATCAAAACCTGAGCTCTAATCGACCTTCAAATCACCAAAATATGATTTTGTAACTTAAACTTGAAATCACCTTTTTCATCAATCTAAAAAACTAAAACATTGATTTAAAGGTAAAAAATCAATAAATAATTAGTGACAAATAATAAAGAATGGCTTGGAAATATACCCAATGACGAAATTTTGAAAATCCCATGATGAATCGTGTGATTTCAAGCTCCCAGTAGTGAGTTATGGGGTTTATATTCGAAAATGGACTTTTAAATTTGGCCAGGTGCACTTCCTCTTCGCGAACGCGACAGGTCCCTCCTGATCATGATTGTGATGCTTTCTTCATAGACATGAAGAACAAAAACTACTTGGACTCGACCAAAATGCTCTTTGGAATCGCAGGCCCTCCATTGTGATCGCGATAACCATCATTTTCAAATTACTAGCACCAAAAAATCAGAAAACCAACAACCATGCATTGAGTCTACAGTTCCTGACTGAACCCTAGAAATTCATTTGAATCCCGTGAAGACATACCAAATATGCTACTAGATTGAAAACGACATTTCAAGCCTGTTGGAACCATCAAAACACTGATCCGAGGTAATCTTGACCAAATGTTGATTGAGGTGAACTCTTAATTACAAAATTTACAACTTCCCAATCGATGGCCCAAATCACATCCGAAGGCCTCGTGATCTGAATCAATGATCCAACTAATTGAAAAATCACCATCCTGGCTTAACGGAACCGTCAAAATTTCGTTCGAGCTCATCTTCTACAAATGTTGACTTTGGTAAACATTGCAACTTTCAGACCTCAACAATAAAAAACTCATCCAAACCCGTCCAATCACCTCAAGAACCATGCCACCCATCCCTGCAGACCATAAATATCATAGAAGCTACGGGAAGCAGGTAAAACAGGGAAAACACACAAAAATCTCAAAACAACTATGAAGGTCGTTCTATATTCTTGCAATTGTATTGGAAATTATTTCCTGTACTCGGGCTATGCTCTTTACACTTTAGTTAGTTGCAGTTTTGGCAGGAGTTATATGACTGCAAACATCATTGTGCTAAGCTGCTTCTCAAATCATTCACATGATAGCATTGAATGAATGCTTTTGTACACACCCTTATAATGTGGTGCAAGGGTTCTATATGAAATTTGTGAACTCTTCATTACCATAGTTGAAAGCAGCTGTACATGTGAGCAAATTTTGCGAACATACATGAAATAAGATAATACTTGGATATTGAACGGCCATTTAGACAAGCTCTAGGATGGTTTTCTTGTTAAAAATAATAGAATTCAGAGACAAGAGGGCTTTTTAATCTCCATACTTGTGGTGTTTTACAGTCTTGTATGTCCTTGGCAGGCCCCTTCAAATGACATAGCTCTTACCCAGTTGTCACATGCGACTGCTGAAGTTAGTGAAATAGTGTTCTTTTTGCTTGGTGCGATGACCATTGTTGAGATAGTTGATGCTCATCAGGGATTTAAGCTGGTTACAGACAACATCACTACTCGCAAGCCAATAACTCTGCTTTGGGTGGTTAGTGATTCAATAACCTTTCCTCTTTCAAATTACTCTCGGTTCTGTTTAGTTAAGCAGTTATTTATTTTTCTCTATGAATATAGACGATTCTGTAATATCTTGCTTTTGGTCTAACAAAAACAGATAGTGGTCTGATTTTGCATGAAATATGTTACTTAATTGAAAATGCATATATACAATTCAAAATAAGTAAATCTAAGAATGTCAGAGTAAGGAATAATACAAGTGGATAATAATGGAAGGACCAAGTTACCTACCGATTTAGCAACCTATTAAGCCCCATGTTTCGTTCCAGCATATTCAGTTGTTGTACTCTTTTGTGAAATGCATGCTAGAATGCAAGGCATCCAAAGTTTTCTTCTGTTGGAAAAGTCATCTCTTAGGAATTGACAATTTGTCAAAGTAAGAACTGCTCATTTTTTTTCTTCAATGGAGAGATTCACAGTTCTGTCAGAGAGGGGTTGCTATTAATTGATGGCTCTTAATAGTCTTTGTTGTACGTATTTCACATATATTGGCTTCTAATGTCCTTTCAATCATAATATTTTTTATGAAATACATGTTCTTGGGCCGGAATTGTCCATGCTAGGATACATAGAAATCTTAGATTCATTTATTTTAAGAATTGACAATTTCTCAAAGTAGCTGTATATTTTTTACTTGATATGCAGATGCTTAGTTATATCAAAGCGGGTTTGCTTTTAGTTGATGATCCTTAGTAGTCTACGTTGTAACTATTTTGAATTTAATTTGATTTTCCTCCTAGATATTGTAGGATCTTATAATGCGCAGCAGATGGGGGTGGTATGATTACCTTCACTAGGTGAAGGACATGACATACATAGATGATTTATACACAGAAGGTGGCTAGCCAATAATATGATTTACCACATTAGTCTTTCGTTCAAAAAAAAAATATGATTTAACTGAGTCAAGACTGATTCAACATTTTGTTTGCTGCTTGTTTCCTGTAATTGTCATTAACTTTCTAAAGTTATGGTAATTTCAGGTAGGTTTTGTGACTTTCTTCCTCAGTTCAATCCTTGACAATCTGACTTCTACAATTGTGATGGTCTCCTTACTGAGGAAACTGGCACCACCTTCAGAATACCGAAAGTAAGTGTCAGCAGCTTTGAGCCTCATCTGTTCAACCTTCTAGTAGGAGCAAAGATATTATGATTTACTCTCATATTTGGTCTAAAGTTATTTGATCTCGGAGCATCAATCTTGATTTCCATAAGTCTCAAGAGGTATTGATATTCGAACTCGAGAGAAGATCAGAAAGAACAAGGGATGTACATATGTAAGCAAGTTAGATGTCTATACATTATCAAAAAAAAGAAGTTAGATGTCTATAAGAGAAATGACAAGCCCAGATGCTTTCAGGATGCAACTTTGGAGTAGCTCAAGGTTCTTGTATTACAATTGTGGGAATTTTTTAAAATGAGAATCACTTGAGTTAAATTTTTGATTTAATAAGGCAGTGAATGGTCGTATGGTGATGCGATGTTTAAATGCATTAAGTAACTTCACCCTAGCTATATCAATAAGTATCTTCTAGAACTTTACGCTTATCTTTTAGCAAATCATCATGGTTGTGTTTCTGTGCAAGTATAGACTAGACTCTCTTGTATCTCAGACTACATTATTCATTTTGAGTTATTTTCCAGAATTCTGAACCTTTTCTAGCTTTTGTTTGTTCAGCCTTAACAGTTGAATCTGGTTTTCAAATTAACAATCTTCAAAGTTTGCAGATTGTGGATATCCCTGCTCCTTATACTGTAAAACTTAATATCTAGGGATAGGCCTGAGAAACTTTTCCTGAGACAAATATTGACAATTTCTAATTACTTTGTGCACCCAAGTGTGTGGCCTAGTGGTCAGTGAAGTGGTTGAGAGCCATGAGGTTTCAGGTTCAAATCTCAGCTAGAGACAAAAACTCTAGGTGATTCTTCCGACTGACCTAGCCTTGGTGAATGTAGTTCCTGGAACCTGTTGCTGGTGGGAGGGGGCACGTATCCCGTGGAATAAGTCGCGGGTGAAAGTTGGCCCAGACACCATGGTCATCAAAAACAATAAATTACTTTATCTTTCTCCTAGACTACCTGTTTCTTGCTCGGTATCCTTTTTCTGAAGGCTCTGTTGTATTTATTGTGAAGTATATAATCTGTTAATTATTTGTTCCCAGGCTTCTTGGCGCTGTTGTTGTTATAGCAGCAAATGCCGGTGGAGCATGGACTCCCATAGGTGATGTTACAACTACAATGCTCTGGATACACGGCCAAGTATCCACGTTACCAACGATGAAGGTTTTTGAATTTTTTTATCTCATTGTTTCTATTTATTTACTAGTTTCTGAGTACGTGCGTTGCACGTGTGACCCATGCAAGTTTTTATAGATCCATTACAACGATTAAGTATATATGATTAGTAATAAAACAACAATTACAAAAAAAAAAAAAAAATTAAAAAGGGGGACAAAAACAACATTTACAAACTTTGAACTTTGTTTAGTAGTTAGCAAATTTTCAATTATGTCACAAATGGCTAACAGAGCCCCAAAAAAGTACAGACTTACGAAAAAAAAATTCAAGAAAATTAAATTAAAGAAGTCTAATATATATAGAGAAAACACAGAAAATGAATAGAGAAGAAAAAATATACAACATACACATCCTTTCTTAAACTTTAATCATAACAAAATAGAGGTAAAACAATATACAAAATCAATACATATTTTTTTGAAATTTTTGCCGGTGACTTTCATAACCAATCAAAATTGTAGAGCCTTCTTCATTGAGTAAAACTAAAGAATGAATCAAATATTACAAAATTAAATATAAGTGCTTCACTAGTTTGATAATATAATGACAAAGGATAATTTTGGTGGGGGTCTCATAAAACAAAAAAAATATATGAGTTTATATAGATAAAAGTGCAGAAAATCCAAAAGATATTATTAAGTTTCAAATTAAACATTTGGAGGTTATGATTATTAAAAGCATGTAATATCAAGATATTAATTGATAGGTAATTATATATAATTCATGAATGTGAATATTTAAAGTAAATTAAATATTCATAATAAATAAATGAAGAAAGAAAAAGTTTGGTGAAAATGATATTTGTTGTTTCAATTTGAGAACTTATACAATCTGAAATGAATAATAATAACATAAACCAATTAGGGAAGAACAAAAAAAAATCTTTAATCTCAATAAATATATGCATATTTATACGAAATTTCGTGGTAGGCAGTGTTTTGGACGGCGAAAGGCGATAAAAGGCGGCAAGGGTCTGCCTCGCCACAAGGCGAGACGAGCGGCAAGGCGCTCGCCTTTTTGAAGTGCGGCACCATTTGATACCAAAAAATTAAATTGTATATGTAAATAATCAAACAGTAACATATTAGCAATTTTTTCAATTCAAAATAAAAAAACAGATAGTATATACTAAAAGTCTAGAACTTGAATGAGAAAAAAACAGAACAAAAGTCAAAACAAAGGTAGAAGTGACTATAAAGTCTGTAGAAGAAGGAAAAAGAACAGAGGAAGAAGAAATCTGAAGAAGAAAAGAAGAAATACGTATTGGTTAGACTTTGGACTCACCGAAAAAGACTGGCTAGTATGGAGGAGTCTAGTCGAAAACCCTAAAATTACCTTTTAACAAACCCTACATTAGTTGCCTTTTTTAAGAAAATACAAAAGGCGACGCAATTCTATCCTCTTCCCTCTCGCCTTTTATCGTCATGCAGTCGCCTTTTGAAGATCGCATCGCCACAAAGCTAAAAGGCGATGAAAGATCGCCTCCTCTCCCCTCTTGCCATTGGCGACGAGGCGATCGCCTTTCACAACACTGGTGGTAGGCAAGAGATGGTTGAATCCAAACGGTTGGTATTAACTCCTCCTTTGGGCTCTTCATTGTATATTTATAAGTTATTATAAAGCTTCATTATTTTTTCATTTATTAGCACAATAATTAATAAAAAGATAATTACGTGCAATTTAAATGTGATTTAACAAAAAATTTTAAATTATTATGTCACTTCCCTTTTTCATTTTTTTTTTTGGCTATTGCCCCCCTTTTCAACTACTTAGTTGCTCACAATGAAAAAAAGAAACATTGTATGGCTTGACTACAAGAAGTTGAGTTTTGTTAAACTGAAGATATTAGCGGTTTTTGGGTTTATTTGATGGAACAGTTATCTAATATAATAAAAAAATAACAATTTAAGTCATTAAGGAGTAGAAAATGATAAGTTGTAACATCTAACCATTGTAATTATTGATTTTAACTTTAAAAGATTTTAATTAAAAAAATAAGTGAAGGGTATTTTCGTAATTCAACTTTGAACTTAAAATCTTCCCACTTATAATAATATATGATATATGATATATGTACATCTTTCCTTGTGTTATAATGAAGGAAACAATCTTTAGGGAGGAAGGGAGAGAATTATTATCAAATAAGCACTGGATGGTTGTCATTTCGTATAGCTTCCAGTATTTGAAGATGATTAGTCTAAATGCAATGATATTCATAGCATTGTTGATGTCATTTTGAATCGTACACAAGCCTGAAAACATGTTTGCATTGGCTTAGATGCATTCTGTAACCGCATATTATATTGAGGAATTCACATTTAAGTTTGAATGAATATATATTTGAGACTATGGATGAAGGTAGTGCTGAAATGAATGAAAGAATCTTACAGCTCAGTCTGCATTCTCTCAAACTGCACTTATTATGGAATAAAGTATGGATGATGGAAAGAAATATGCAACTTTTCTGTGATGGAGGATGGTTTATTTCAGTGCTGTCACTGGTTCTATCCACCGTGCATATTCATTTAAAAAAGCATTTTTCACTTGGTTATATTTGGTAAATTAGAACCTGCCAGATCATGTCTAAACCTGTATAATAGTCTTCACTTAAGAACTCTTTACTTCAGTTGCCAACTGAAGTCTCTATTCCAGTTCTGGTAACAGTGCAATGCACTTTATCTTTTCGCAGGATTTATTTTTACCGTCAGTTGTTTCTCTAGCTGTTCCTTTGGCTCTGCTGTCCCTTACAAGGTATATTTCTAGTATAGACCTGAAGAGCTTCTTGAATTTCGGAAATATTTTAAGAAATAGAGTGGAGATGAAACTATATTAGAAATTATTTGTGTTCAGTGAAGTGAATGGGAAAGGACAAAACTCCGCTGAGGTTCTGGCATCCGAACAGATGGCTCCTCGAGGACAGCTAGTTTTCGCAGTTGGACTTGGGGCTTTAGTGTTTGTACCAGTTTTCAAGGCCTTGACTGGTCTACCACCGTACATGGGTATGCTGCTTGGACTGGGAGTTCTTTGGATAATCACAGATGCGATCCACTATGGAGAATCTGAAAGACAGCGGCTGAAAGTACCACAGGCTTTATCACGCATTGACACTCAAGGAGCTCTTTTCTTCCTTGGAATCCTATTGTCCGTTAGCAGGTATTGCAGAATCCTTTGGGCTTTATAATACTTACAGCAGCATGGCAATCAAAAAGTTCATGCAGAACTCTTTTCTTGATAGAATAGATTCATACATCATAACCCTAATATCATTTTAAACCAGATGTTGAGAATTAACCCTGTTCAAAAATTTGCCATCCAGATCATTTGGCATTATATCATTTCTTAGTCTTGATTAACAGTGTAACCACTATAAGTGAAATAATTGGGGGAAATGGGAAGTGGTTCTTATTTTACTTCTGCGGGTATGATGGGTGTAGGATCCGTTACTCTATTTAGCTCATGCATTATGTGATTATCAACCATCATCCATGCACATCTGAATTAGATAAATAACATGACTAGTCTTTCTGGCATATTAACATCTTTTCCATAGCCTGGAAGCAGCAGGTATTCTGCGAGAATTGGCAAATTACCTTGATGCCCATATACCAAGTACTGAACTCATTGCAAGCTCAATCGGGGTTGTGTCAGCAATCATAGACAATGTTCCTCTGGTTGCAGCCACTATGGGAATGTATGACCTATCTTCCTTTCCCCAAGATTCCGAATTCTGGCAGCTAGTAGCATTTTGTGCCGGTACTGGTGGATCCATGCTAGTAATTGGTTCAGCAGCTGGAGTAGCATTTATGGGAATGGAAAAAGTCGACTTCTTTTGGTATATGAGAAAGGTACATATGCTGCCGCCTTTTATTTTGATGCACCACTTTGAACATTTCTGCTTCAATATTTGTCACTCTTATCTCTGCAGGTTAGTGGGTTTGCTTTTGCTGGTTATGCTGCCGGTATTGCTTCGTATCTTGCAGTACATAATCTCGACATCTCACTCCCTACAGCTCTGGCTCAAATTCCTTTCCTTCATGGATCTTGATGTCCTTAGAGCTATCAGTAAATCTGATCGTTTATGTATTCTCTGCTTCAAGTTAATGACCAGAACATATGAACACAAATCCAGAACCTTTAGTGGTGGAGATGAAAATGCCATATATCAATCTCTTTAGAACTACCAGTGTGTTGGCCTGGGTTGGGGATTAAAGCGCCACATAATGTAAATTATTGATTCTAATAGTTTAATAATGTAACTGTGGAGTAATACCTCCAACATCAGAGCTGTCCTACACTAAACTACTTGTGAACAACAAAATCATCACAATGGCTTTCATAGAGAACTTTGATCCCAAAATAATAACAGCAGGAGCAGACACTCGAGATTTATTTTGAGTCAAGTGAATGCAATCCGAGCATGCTACCCAACCAGAAATGTTATTCCGGACTCAAAAGAATTGACGGACCAACCAACATAGTCGTCTTGATGAAATATTGACAGAAGTCTACACTAAGCAAACTACCCAACAACTGCAGGATCCGGACTAAGATCCTATTAGACCAAACTCAACACTCTGGGGTTAATGGTGCTAATGAAAATCTTATTCAAGCCCATTTATCAAGAAAGTTAACCAAAGTCAACCCTTTCAGCACAGAATCTCCGAACTGGAGAACTCAACTTGAGGGGTAAAATGAATAAAAACACATCATAACAACATCCACTACTAAAAGACTTTTGTCCTCAAAAGTTAAGGGAAAGGAAAGTATAGAAAGGCTCGAAAATAGAATTTTGTTCACTCTCCTAAAAGAATTCTCATGCAAACAAGATGAACTATAAGCTTGCCTTTAGTGTAATGTTCCACTAATGTAATAATATGAAGTTGAAGAAGGTTGTAATGTAGGCTAGGGGACGGGTAGGAACTATATTTGGGTAAAAATAGTGACTAATGTTCCCAAGCGCTTTAATATGTCACAATTTTCATTTACGGACTTCATATGGGGCTGCCAAAGAAGAAATTGAAGTCTCAAGGAGGCTAACTAGGACAATACATTTAGGTAGATAATGCAAGGTATAAACAAGGCTATCAAAAGTATGCTTATGTTACTTCCTAAACTCACACTCCATTTTTCTTTACACACACCAGGTAAGTTCTAAACATTATTATGTACTTGGCATGTAAAAAAATCTTACCACACATGACACATGTTTAAATCAAGAAGGATATTTATGAACTCTTAACAAAGCAATTGCAAGAGTTCATATTTAAGCATAAGTCAACTTGAGTCAAATAAAAGAGCCTGTGTCTTAGATATAGTCATTTTGTCACGATTCAAAGTACACCCTATGCGTGATACTGACGTATAAGACTCCAAAAAGACCTACACAAACCACTTGACATATATATACACAACATAATAGAGAAGAGCAAGAAATATCAAAAGAAGTAAAAAATTTGACATAAGCGGAAGTACATCAAAGTCTAGACAAACCATTTATTATATAAAATGAGTGGTCGAGACGTAACCCGTACACCACATACAAAGTATAAAAACTTAAACATAAGGAAATCAAATAGAAGTATCATGGTCCTTGGTAGGTGTAAGGTTCCTGATCAAATGACTCGACATAGGCATGGGCGTGGCAAAGGGTTGGCATGAATGACTTTGCCAAAGGCCAAAATGCGAGTGGAATCTAATGCACCGTGGTTTTACGGTACTTTCAATGTTTTTTCCTTAAGATTGATGTGTGTCTAGAGCCCTGTTGTAGTAATTTTAATACGTTTTTGTCTTTGTTTTGCAGAAAAGTTGTCCAAAACTGAAACGCAAAAGGTTGTGGAAACTGAGTGCAGATTTGACCCATGAAGATGATCGACGGTCCGTCGTCCCATGGACGTACCGTAGGTGGTGACCGACGATTGGAGGTTCAGGCATCTGGAAGCAACTTGGGGAATTCTGACTAAGTGTGGGGCTACGGAAGGATCGACGTTTTGTTGATTGATCGACGAACCGTCCTGGCAAAACGTCGATGTGATCAGAGAATGTCCCAGTACCCGATGTTGATGAAAAGCTAAGTATGGAACGATAAGAAGCATTGACGGACCGTAGGTGTATCGATGGACCGTGCTGTTGGTCCGTCGATTGGATCAGAGAAGATGCAAAGTGAAGGCTGAGAAAAGATACTAAGTATGGACCAACGGAGGCAGTCGACGGTCCATCGTTTGATCGACGGACCGTCTGTGGGGTTCGTCGATTGAAGCCGCGTTTGGGATAAACTTTCCTTATTTGAACTCCTTTTAATTTAGGACTCTTTTTATTATAAATAGGGTGAAAAACATCGTTTTTGGGTTGGATTCTTTTACTAATTTCATACTTTTGTTCTTGGAGATTTGTTTTTGCAACTTGGGCATTAATTCAAATTTTCGGATTTGGTTTTTAAGATAATTATGTGATTTCAAGTTGAATTTCTGGATTTTCTTCGAATTTGTCAAAGTAAGTTCATGATTTATTATTTATCAATAATGAATTGTGTTCTTCTAAGCATGGGTAACTAAATCCACAACTAGGGTTGTGGGAACCATGGATAATTAACAAAATAAACTAGCCAAATAACAATTCTCAAATAGGTTATTTCACGCATCAATAATTCTTTCGTTTAGAAGTCTTTTTAACGAGTGTACGCATTAGAACTCACCTTATTGCTACTTGCCGGACCAAGGGGGTAGTTAATAGGAAAAGAATTATTGACATAGCTTTAGTGGATACTATCTAATAGGCTAGTTTCGATTGGTGCGAAGTAATAACTAAGTCATACATCGAATATGATGCTTAATATGAAGTAAAGGTAAGGGTTAGTAACTTAGACACACGTAGCCGGACCAAGGTACGGGTTGAAATTCTCTAAATGCTGGACCAAGGATTTAGAGATACATAACTTATCACTTTGCATGCAAAACACTAGGAAAGAATTGTTATAGCTAGGATTATGACGTTATGAACCTATGGGGAACACTTACACCCTAGTTTCTCTCACAACTTGATAAACACTAATAATTCACTCTTGATACTTGTTTGATTTCACAACATCACAACACTTTTGTTTCACAAAACCCCCCTTTATTTTCGGAAAGGACTTGACTAAATAGAGGTAATCGTACATTAAAGTTAAGTCTAAATTGTTTTCCTCGTGTGATCGACCCTAACCTAATAGTAGGGTTCTTTACTTGATACGACCGCTTATACTTCTTTGGGAAGTGTAATTTGAGCGTATCAAATTTTGGCACCGATATCGGGGAAAGTGGCTTTTAGATTAACTTTAATAACAATTACTGAATTTTAGTCAACAATTTCCTAATTTTGTTTTTTTCTTTTGTTTTTGTTTGTGTCAGGTCTAGCTCTAGAGTATGCCAAGTACACGGAGCCTAGGAGAACCGACACTTCCATTCGATCCTAAACTTAATCGGACACTCTGCAGAATGAATGATCAACAGAATCCCGCAAATCTAGGTGATGGGATCAACCGTCAGCTTCCTCCACGGGTTGATGCTCACAACCAAGAGATTGTGAAGAACCCTGGTGATGGAGCTTTGAGGAGGCAACCTTCCGTCCCACGCCCTCAAGAGTTCTATAGGGGCAACATTAACATCACTAACTCTAATGGGCCTCTTGTCCTACCTCCTCTACCATAGGGTCACACGTTCGTGGTAACTATTAGCTTGATGCAGATGCTCAATGCCAGAGGTTTGTTTTTGGAGCTACCATCTGAGGATCCACATGCTCACATCGCCAAACTGAGGTCGGTGTGTAAGAAGTGGTAGGGAGGGCAGACTTGGACATGGATGTCATCGGGTTAAGAGTGTTCCCTCTTTCACTAACGGGAGAGGCCACAATATAGTTCACTGAATTGCCCTATAATTCAATCTATACTTGGGACCAGTTGAGGGATGTGTTCCTAGCACGGTACTACCGGTGTCTAAAAAGCTGAACCACAAAAATAGAGTGAACATTTTTGTGGCATTGCCTGGGGAGTCGGTGAGTAGATCTTGGGATAGATTCACCTCATTCGTAAGAAGTGTCCCAAACCACCGCATTGATGATGAGTCATTGAAAGAGTATATCTATCGGGGGCAAGATAATAATAATAAGGCAGTGCTTGATACTACTGTGGGTGGTTCTTATGGTGAGTGCACATATGCAGAGATTGCGGAAAAGTTGGAGAAAATCTCTCGCAACATTAAGGCTTGGAGCACTAGGAAGTCGGACACTGGGAGAAACACCTTTGTAGTGCAAGATACACACAACCCGGCCACAGATGAGATTTGTGAAGAGATGTCTCAAATGAGAACTGAGCTCGGGTTGGTATTGAAATATGTCACTGAGGGGTGCAGAGAAAGTAAATGCGGTGAATTATTTGACTAAACCACCACCGCCAGTGGATGAATACTACTATAAAGAGGACTCTTATGCAGTGAATGAGCAGAGGGGGGGGGGGGGTTTCCGACAGAACGCCCAAGGCTCCAATCAGGAGAATTGGTGCCAAGGTCAAGGAAATCAAGGTCGGTACTATAGGAATTACAACAGAGAGGGTCATTATGTTCGATATGGAAACTACAACTGTGATAACAACTTCAACCGCGGTAACCATGGTAATAGAAACGATCAAAGTGGGCCCTATGTTCTACCTCAGAATCGAGAAGTTGCTCCGAAGGATAGTGGAGGTAGTATGCGCGAGTTGAAGATATATTACAAAATATAATGCGGAGATTTGATGCTAGTGATGAGCACGCCAAGGAGTTGAAGGGTGATTTGGCTAATATCGGGTAAAAGGTGGATGCACATGCAGTCTCAATCAAGCATCTTTAGTTGCAAATGGTCCAATTGTCTACTACTGTGAACCCACGTCAATCGGGTACTCTTCCTAGCAATACCATTCATAATCGAAAAAATGATGGACATTGCATGGCAGTCACTACTTGAGGGGGTAATCAAACCATTGATCCACCTATGCCGTCTGTAGTAGAAGATGAGATGAGAAGAGATGATGAGGTAGTGGAATCTAGTGGTGAGTTGGTAAACAAAGCGGTGAAAGAAGCAGAGATACCCTTAAAGGTGATCCCCGTTCCTAGACCACCACCACCATTCCCACAAGGATTGTTGAAGAAGACCGAGGATGGTAAATACCGGCGTTTTATTACTATGTTGAAACAACTTTCCATCAATGTCCCTTTGATAGAAGCTCTTGAACAAATGCCCGGTTATGCCAAGTTTATGAAAGATATGGTTACAAAGAAGAGATCAGTAAGTTTTGAGGATGATGACCGAATGCAACATTGTAGTGCTATTGCTACAAGGTCTCTTGTGCAAAAGAAAGAAGATCCGGGCGCTTTCACTATTCCATGTACCATCGGTTTGTTACACTTTGCTAAAGCACTATGTGATCACGGTGCAAGTATAAATCTCGTACCTCTCTCCATTTATAAGAAAATGGGTTTAGGTGACCCAAAGCCCACTGCGATGCGGTTACGGATGGCCGATCGAACAGTTAAGAGGCCTATTGGGATACTCCATGATGTGTTAGTAAAGGTGGAGTCGTTTATATTTCCGGCCGATTTTGTGATTCTTGACTGTGAGGTGGATTTTGAGGTGCCTATTATTCTTGGGAGGCCATTCCTTGCTACTGGTCACGCCTTGGTTGACATGGAAAAAGGGCAGATGAAGTTTAGGTTAAACAATGAGGAAACAACTTTCAACATTTGTAGGTCCATGAAGCAGAGTGGTGAGCTTCAAACGGTATCTGCTATATCCTACAGGGTTGAGAGTACGTCTGAGGTACAAATCGAAGAGCAGCTTGGTGTTGAGGCACTAGTGGCAGTGATCATAAATTTTGAGAGTGATGGTATTGAAGAGTATGGGTCGTTAGTTGCGGCATTAGATCGAGGTAAATTTCGGTTCAAACCAAAGAAATTAGAGTTAGATATGAAGCATCGCGAGTCTTCACTCGTGAAACCATCTTTTGAGGAGGCCCCAAAATTAGAGCTTAAGTATCTACCACCTCATCTGAGGTATGTATACTTGGGAAGAGATGACACTTTACCGGTAATCATTGCATCGAATTTGAATTTGGAACGAGTAGAGTGTCTGGTAGAAGTGTTAAAGAGGTTTAAACGAGCCATTGGTTGGACTATTGCGGACATTATTGGGATCCCACCCAGCTTTTTTTCACACAAAATCCAACTCATGCCCGATCACAAGCCAAGTATTAAGCACCAAAGATGTTTGAATCTACCTATGCAAGAGGTAGTTAAGAAGGAGATTATTAAGTGGTTGGATGCCGGAGTCATCTATCCTATCGCAGATAGTAGTTGGGTATGCCCTATTAAATGTGTGCCCAAAAAGGGGGGAATGACAGTGGTTCCTAATGAAAAAAATGAGCTTGTCCAATGAGGCCGATGACCGGATAGAGAGTTTGTATGGATTATCGGAAGTTGAATGCATGGACTAAGAAGGACCATTTCCCTATGACCTTCATGGATCAGATGTTAGATAGACTCATAGGAAAATGATGGTACCGTTTTCTTGATGGTTATTCGGGTTACAATCAAATCTCTATTGCACCAGAGGATCAAGAGAAAACCACTTTTACTTGCCCCTATGGGACATTTGCATTAAAGAGGATGTCTTTTGGGTTGTGTAATGCACTAGCTTCTTTTAGAGATGTATGATGTCGATATTCTCCGATATGGTGGAGACACTATTGAAGTGTTTATGAATGACTTTTCAGTTGTTGACGACTCTTTTGATCGATGTTCTTGGCCGAGGTTCTCAAAAGATGTGAAGATTGCAACCTTGTGCTAAATTGGAAAAAATGCCACTTCATGGTGAAAGAGGGTATTGTATTGGGCCATCGCATCTCAAAGAAGGGGATAGAGGTTGATCGAGCAAAAGTTGAGGTTATAGAAAGACTTCTTCCACCCATCTCTGTAAAAGGTGCGAGAAGTTTTCTTGGGCATGCGGGCTTCTACTGGAGGTTTATTAAGGATTCTCAAAAATTGCACATCCTCTGTGCAAGTACTTGAGAAGGAATGTAAATTCGAGTTTGATGAATCATGTCTGAAGGCATTTGGAGAGTTGAAGGACAAGTTGGTATCTGCGCCCATAATTATTTCCCCAGATTGGAGTAAGCCTTTTGAGGTGATGTGTGATGCTAGTGGGGTTGCTCTTGGTGTGGTATTGGGACAAAGAAGGGATAAAATCTTTCACCCCATCTATTATGGTGGTAAGACTCTAAATGAAGCACAAAAGAACTACACTGTGACTGAACAAAAGCTCCTAGCGGTGGTATTTGCTTTCAAAAAAATTTCGCTCCTATTTGCTTGGCATAAGAGTTATAGTGCATACTGACCACTCCCCTTTGAGGTATTTGATGGCAAAGAAGGATGCGAAACCAAGGTTGATTAGATGTGTGCTACTATTGCAAGAGTTTGATTTTGAGGTGAAAGATAGAAAAGGGACCGAAAATCAAGTTGCCGATCACTTGTCCAGATTAGAGGATAAAGCTATGCGAGAGTTGGGTGAAAAGTCTGAAATTGATGATACCTTCCCTGATGAGCATGTATTGGCCGCTTCTCATGACTTGATCCCGTGGTTTGCCGATTTTGCGAATTATCTGGCTAGTGATATAGTCCCATCAGACTTATCCTTCCATCAGAGGAAAAAGTTCATGCATGATGTGAAAAAGTTCTTTTGGGATGAGCCTTATTTATATCGGAGTTGTGCTGGTGGACTTATTCGCCGTTGTGTTCCGGAAGTTGAGATGCTAAGTGTTTTGGAGGCATGCCATTCCTCGCCTGTGGGTGGGTATCATAGTGGTATCCGGACTGCCCATAAGATTTTGCAGTGTGGGTACTATTGGCCAACCATCCACCAAGATTCTCATGAGTTCGCCAAGGCATGTGATAGGTGCCAAAGCGATGGATGCATTTCGAAGAGGCAAGAGCTCCCTTTAAATCCCATTCTAGTGATTGAGTTGTTTGATGTATGGGGCATTGATTTTATGGGACCGTTTGTGAGTTCTCATGGGATAAAATATATTCATGTGGCGGTGAGTTATGTGTCAAAATGGTTGGAAGCCATAGCACTTGCCAACAATGAAGAGAAGAGTGTCACCGTGTTCTTGAAAAAGAACATCTTCTCTAGATTTGGCACACCTAGGGCCATTATTAGTGATGGGGGATCCCACTTTTGCAACAAGTTGTTCAATGGGATATTAGAGAAATATGGGGTTCTCCACAGTGTAGCCACTCCATACCATCCATAAAATAGTGGCAAGTTGAGGTGTCTAACAGAGAAATCAAGCAAATCCTGTCGAAAATGGTGAATGCTAATAGAACGGATTTGTCAAGCAGGCTTGATGATGCTCTATGGGCTTACCGGACTGCATGCAATACCCCCATAGGTATGTCTTCATAGCAACTTATATATGGGAAGGCTTGTCACTTGTCAGTTGAGTTAGAGCACAAAACCATGTAGGCGATGAAGAAACTGAAGATAGATTGGAATGAAGCAGTGGAACAGAGACTTAATGGGTTGAATGAGCTTGATGAGTTTTGCCTAAAAGCATATGAAAGTTCAGCCCTCTACGAAGAGAAGATGAAGAAGTACCATGACCAAAAGATTGAGAAGCGCGAATTTGCGGTTGGGGACTTGGTGCTTCTGTTTAACTCGAGGTTGCGCCTATTTCCGAGCAAACTCAAGTCCAAATGGACTGGTCCATTCTTGATTACTAAAGTGTTCCCACATGGATTGGTTGAGCTGGAGAACAAGGAGCGTGCAAGGTTCATGGTAAATGGGCAAAGAATCAAGATCTACCTAGGGCATGCGGAGAGTGCCCATGAAGTGGTTGAGGCATATCACCTTGATGAACTCTGAGTAATCAAGGATCCTGCTTCGTGCCGCGATGTTAAATCAAGCGCTTCATGGGAGGCAACCCAATGTGTATCCTCTAGACAACAATAGGTTTTTCTTTTCTTTGTAGGAATATTTGCATTCTTTTGTTTCGTTTAGTTTTACTCAATTTCAGGTGCTAATTTTTTTAGTAGGTTGGCTAGAGAGTAGTTTAGGGTCCGTGTCTAAAAAGTGTCCAGAAAACACAAAAAGAATAGCTTAATGGGTGCTCAATGTGTAGGGACCAAACCACAAGAATTTTGCAAAAATTGGTCTGGTGCACAGATCTACGGACAAACCGACGGGCCGTCGTACCATTGACGGACCGTCGATGGTGTCCGTAGATCCCAGGTATGTTTTAACATTTTGTCTAAGTTAGGGCATAATCGATGGTCCAGTCGAGAGACCATCGACTGACTTACGAACCGTCGACGGGGTATCGTCAGTTCACAAAAACCAGTGACCCGACCCGACCTGCTATATTAACATATATCCATTCAGTTACCTCCCACACCTTTTCAAATCCCCCCATCCGTTTCCCTCCCCTTATTCCCTTATTTCTCCATTAACTCCCACAATGTCTCACTTCCATTTTCATCAAAATCCCAAACCTCCCGAACTCCCAGAAAGCCCAAAACCCTAACCTCCCCAGTTTCTCCTCCATCTCCATTGTTTATCCAATCGGTGCTCGAAGGCGGCACGTAGGTTGGTTGTTGCAATATCACCCACTCGTTCACTCCACTATAGTTTACAAGTATTTCATTTCCCTCTGCTTAATGAATTCTCGTTCATTTGCTTGTGGAATCAAATAAATTGTATGTGGGTTTTGACTCAGGGACAAATTGCATGTTAAACTTGTTAAAATTGGGTTCTATGTCCCTTAGAATGATATAAAGTTAATGGGTTGGGGGTGGAATCTGTGTAAATTCAATGTGCTTGTTGTTTTTTTGACTTAGGGCTTGATATTCTCGTAAAATCCATGATCAAAATTTGCAAAATCGAAGCGCTAAGGATGACGACTTGGTCTTATGCTTGTTATCACAAGTTGGGTGAACTTGTGATGTGCTTGAAATTTTCCATATGTGGGGTTAAAACCAATTCCTAAAACCCTGTCTCTGACAAACAGAACGAGACCACGTCTACGAATCGTCGATTGATCAACGGACCGTTGATGGGGTTCGTCGATGGCTATACTCTGAATCTACTTAACTTTGGAACGAAAAAAGTGGACTACGGTCCGTCGATTGATTGACGGGCCATTCTGCACGTCCGTCGTTTCTAATTGCAACCCTGATAACTAAACAATTCTGAATTATTTTAAGTGTCAGACGACGGAAGTGGAGTACGGTTCGTCGATTGATCGACGGGCCATTCTGCACGTCCATCATTTCTAACTGAGATTTCTATGGAAAGAAGACTCTAAAATTTGCCAAGTGTCCACCGACGGACACTATCGACGGATCTTCAATTCGGGCTGTTAATAGTGCCCGTCTCCCAATTCTACAATCCTGAAATGACACGTGTCTTGCGTTTCTAGATTCTGTCTTAATTACGTTGCTTGTGTAGATCGATTACAATGACACTAAGAAGGTGCTTTTCAAGTACTTATGGCCCCAAAACCGGACATCGTCTATTCTAGGGGGAGGTCCAAGTATGTGGCTCCATCCCGACGGTTGATAGGTATATCAGATGATGAGCAGGATCCGGAATACGTGCCCCCTGGCACCCAGACCCCGACACCAGCTGCTAGAGCCACTCGGGGCACGCTCAAGAAGGTGGCCTCCGGCGTAGTCACTGCCTCCCAGTCTGATGAGGAATTGATACACTCAAATTATACTTCCCTAAAGAAGTATAAGCGATCGTATCAAGTAAAGAACCCAATTGTTAGGTTGGGGTCGATCCCACGAGGAAAATGGTTTAGACTTAACTTCCATCTATAATTACGTCTATTTGGTCAAGTCCTTTCCGAAAATAATAAATTAAAGGGGGGGGGGGTTCTGTATAACAAAAAACATTATTTATAAGTAAGACAAATAGCAAATTTATAAATTTGGTTTTTATCAAGTGATGAGAGAAACTAGGGTGTAAGTGTTCCCCATAGGTTCATAACGCGGTAATCCTAGCTATAACAATTCTTTACTAGTATCTTGCATGCAAAGGGGTAAGGTATGTATCCCTAATTCCTTGGTCCGGCAACTAGAGAATTTCACTTTGTACCTTGGTCCGGCTACGTGTGTCTACTTTACTAAACCTTACCTTTACCTCATATTAAGCATCATATTCAATGTTTGGCTAAGTTACTACTTCGCACCAATTGAAACTAGCCTATTAGATAGTGCATACTAAACCTATGCTGATAATTCTTTTCCTATCAACTACTTCCTTGGTCTGGCAAGTAGGAATAGGACAAGTTCAAACGTATGCACTCGTTAAAAAGACTTCTAAACGAAAGAATTATCAATACATGCAAGAAACTATTCTAGAATAATTATTTAGCTAGTTTTACCTTGTTAATTACCCATCGTTCCCACAACACTAGTTGTGGATTTAGTTACCCATGCTTAGAAATACACAATTCATAGTTATTAAAGAAGAATTCATGTACTTACTTTGACAGGTTTGAAGAAAATCCAGAAATAACACTTGAATTAAAGAATATCTTGAGAATCGATTCCGTAAACTTGAAGTAATTCCCAAAATCCAAACTTCAACTTCCAATAACAAGAGTATGAAAAATAACAAAAAGTCTAACCCCAAAAATGAGGTTTTTAACCCTATTTATTATTATAAAGTCCTAAAATAAAAGGAGTTCCAAATAAGGAAAAATTTGTCCAAAACGCGTCTTCAGTCGACGACCCAACTAACGGTCTGTCGATGGAACAACAGACCGTCGAATGCCTCTGTCGGTCCACACTTAGAATCTTTTTCAGACTTCACTTTTGTATCCTTTCTGTTACAATCGACGGACCAACAACACAATCCGTCGTTGGACTTACTGTCCGTCGATGCCTCCGTTCCTCCATACTTAGTTGGATTTCTTCAAGTCGGGTACTGGGGCTACTTTTTGTTATAATCAACGGCTTGCCAGGATGGTCCATCTCGACGGACCGTCGATCCTTCCGAAGCCCCACACTTGGTCAGAATTCCCCGATTTGATTTCAGTAGCATGAACCTCTAGTCGATGATCACCACCTACGGACCGTCGATGGGTCGACGGGCCATCAATGGCTCCGTAGGTCATCACTTCTGCACTAATTTCAACACAGTCTTCTGTGTTTCCATTTTGGACAGTTTTCCTGCAAACACAGATAAAAATACATTAGAATTACTACAAAAAGGCCTTAGACACACACTAAACTTAAGGAAAAATAGTTAAAAGTACCGTGAAACCACAATACATCAACAACCTCAACTTAAATTCATTGTTTGTCCTCAAGCGACGCACTATGACTCACCACAACACCTTTTTACAAAAGTATCCTCGTTTAAGCTTTCGCAGTCATCCTGGATATCAATCCCGATTATTTTCATTATTTTTATGCCTGACAGCACTCTTAGGCTCACTATGCTCATTCATGTGGATCAGACCATGACACAGACTCACCATGCACCGACACCTCTCCTCTTTTATCTCTCACCAAGGTACCAACTTTCCAATATTGCAACTAGTGTCCTCATTTCAAAAACAATATCCTCCTTTTCCACACAGTGATTTCAAATTTGAGTATAACGATTATTATTCAATACTCACTATCAGATAACTTCACACCTAATTGATACTTGTCGCCATAGGCTTGCCCTTATTTTCACTGCTTTAAGTTCACCATATTAGACTCTCAGGATCACGATAGGACTTTCTTGGCTTGTAATGTAGGCTCAGGGTCAGGTATGACACATATGGATACATTTTAGTGACTTGTTGCCCTCCTTGACATTATGGTTAAGCATCCTACCTCTTTCATCGTCTATTACGCCCCACTCTTCATTTTCTTATATTCTTTGCCTTGCTTTTCTCCTTTATTTCTCCTTTTGTGCAAATGACTCTTCTTTGATTTTTAATTTTTTTTAAAAAAAAATTTCACTTGATTTCAAATCTGATTGAGTCACTTTTTTTTTACATTAATCTTTTCAACCCCACTTTTCGGAACATTACTCATAATAGCCACCCTCAACTCATGGCTTTGCCATGAGCCAAGGTACACAATACCCAAGGTTGGGTCAGGGCCAAGACAAGATTGGTTTCTGCATTGGCCACCCTGAACTTATGCTTTTGCCCTAAGTTGAGGTGCACATGTCCAAGGAGGGACCAGGGCCAACACATTATACCCAGAAACTAGGAGTTGGGGTAGAAAAGAAAGGTCCATTGTAAGATCAAATCATTTGGATCAAAAAGGGATTAATTTCATTTGGTTTTCTTTCATTTAGGCTAAAGACTGGCTAATTTGAATAAGGGCATATGATCCTTTCCTAATTGTCTAACACAAATTACTTTTTGCAGGACTAACCGGGCAAGTTCTAGCTAAGTATCAACAGTGGACTATTCAACTTTCCTCACACTCTCTTAACACCTCATTATCCTACCAGATTATCGGACACCTAGTTTGAGTGTTAGATTGAGGGTTATGCAATGGTGTATCTCTATGTCATGCTTAGAGACAACACATTCAACATTCACCATGCCTAATCATGTAAGCATTCTCTTTAGAACGGGATGTCATTGTATTTAGCCATCATGCTTCAGATTTCACATTCATACTTTGTACAAGGTACTAAACATGCCGGTTCAACAATAAAATAATCAGTCTCTTGGGGCAAAAGAATACAGGCAAGAAAACTCCAAGAGAGGATCGTGAGTTGGGTTACTCAGACTTCACCCTAGCACTCACTTTCCATTTACCCACCCGCAATAAGAAAGCATGAAATTGTCCTCAATGCATAAGAAATATAAATCAAGGTGATAGGTGAATCAAACCTGAGGCGCATAGCGCCGAAGATCAACAAGCTGGCGGGTCCGGTTGCTCAGAAATCACTCCATCAGTAGTAGGGACATCATAGTAGTGTCCGCAGCAATGTCAGCACCCTCAGTTGTGCTCCTCTCAACAGTCTCCAATCGGGAGCTAGACGCCCCAGCAGCCAACTCACGCGCCCTCATCTGTCGGGCCTCCTCATCTACCAAAGAGGCTCTCCTCGCGGCCTCCAACTCAATGTGATCCTTCTTCCTTGCCCTAGACTCCTCTCTCTCTCTGGACCGGTGCCTCTTGGCACGCTCACGTTGTGGGGGCGGTGATGTAGTGGAGGTAGTGAACAATGCAGCAAGCACCGTATCCTCAGCAGGCTCTGAAGATGTAGCCTCAGACTCGGGAACCCACGCATCCAGAATGGCATCCTCATAAGTCCTCAGACTCACCACAGTAGCATGGAGAGTCATCAAATCAATAGTAGGGGCTGGCCGAGCGAGAATTCTCAACTCGAACGCATCAAGGCGCTAGTGGACTGCCATAATCTTCCTCTCAGTCTGCTCGGCAATCTTCTTCTTGATCCGATCCTCCGCCTAAGCAATGGACCTCTGCATCCACAGCTGGATATGATGCAGTAGTGTGGCCATCTGGGCCTCTAGCTTCTGGACCCTAGTAATCGAGACCAGTGCTTCTGATGGTGTAGAACGGGAGGAACTCGGAGCTCTGCTAGTGCCCGGGATAGACTCAACCGGGGTGGTGTTAGTAGGCTCTGATGTAGCCTGATCAGCCCCTTGGGCTTGCTCAACCGTGTCCGCCAAATTCTCACCTAGCGGCTGCACATCTACTATGGGCCCTCTATTAGGTGCCGCCTCATTGGCCTCATCCCGGATGAGACCAATGTCCACTATCCCAGTAGGAGTTTTGAGAACATCAATGTGCCAAATGGACACTCCAGCAGACATGCACAACTCAAAAATCATATAGGAAAAGGGGTAAGTAGTCGGGGCCTTAAAGTCCCTCTCATGGATGACTGCCAGTGTTGACACCCAATTTTGACCTACTTTTGACCATTTTTTAGGAATACTATTCGATTAAATACATATTTTTAATTTTAGAATTTTTAGTCGACTTTGCTTGAAAATTATATATTCTAGTATGTTTTACTTTATAAAATTATCATAAATATTACTAAAACATTTTAAAATTATTAATGAATTTCAAATGTTTCAAAATCTAAATGATTTTTAATTATATAAAAATATTTTAATATATGTAGTATTTCAATTAAATAGTAATTCCTACACTTTTCTTAAAATTATTTAAATTCTAGCCTATGCTATTCTAATTTCTTCCAATTCTAGTCACTCCACTTCAAATTTTATTCCACTTGTAGCCACTCTTTCATTTCAATTCTAGCCATTTCAATTGCATTTTTATCCATTCCAATCCTCCAACCAATTTGATTTTAATTTTTCATCTTTTAATCTCATCCGTCCATTTTTAAAATAAATCCTAGATCGAATTCTAACCCTCTATCTCTATCTAATCTAACGATTGTGATTAAATCTCATATTCTCTTTCTTCAACACCAAAAGACCCCAAAACCTAAAACATTTTTTCATCTCCTTCTCTTTCTCCCCCTCTCCAAGCCGCCAGCCCTCCTCTCTCTTCCTCCCCTCTCCCGTCGCTCCTCCTCCTCCTTCTCCTCCCTTCTCTCTTTTTCTCTGGCAGCGAGAAGCTCTACCGGCGAGCTGCCAGGCGACAAGAAACAACCAGTAGCCATGGCGAGCAGCATCAGCAGCCGTGACCGGCGAGGAGTCAGCAGCAGTCGCCGGCGAGAACCCCTGCGCCCGGCCAGCAGCTGCAAAGAGGAGGCAAACGACCATCTCTCTCCTCTGTTTTCTCCCCTCCTTCCTCCCCTTCTCCCTCTCTCCCTTTTCCAAGCCGCCAACCTCCCTCCTCTCCCATCACTCTCTTCTCCTCGTTGCCTCCCTCTCGTCGCTCTCGCAAAATGGCGAGTAACCGCTCCGACGCACGCAGCAGCAGCAAACAGCCACCAGCAGCGATGAAGCAGCAACACCTGGAGGAACGCACGACAACACCGGCAGTCCGGCGAGAAGCAACAGTGACCAGCAAGGCTTGGCGAAGGTCCAACAGCAACATCGAGAGGCGACACAAACATCGAAAGAGAAGCATTTGGATAAGGAAGGTTCTTTACATATATGTCCCAGTTACGATTTTATTTATTTTATAGTCTTGAGTTAGTGTGTGGGCTGCTTATTCTTGAAAAATAATTCATGTTCTTCACTTTGCTCAAATTCATAATTCATATGTGTGAGTCAAATTTCGTCTAGACAGCATCATTTTACTTAATGTTGTGATTTGGCCTGTTAAAATCATATGTCCTCATCACTTCTCTTTTAAAATCTTTAAGATTAAACTTCTCATTGATTCATTATGGTTATTTCTTTGCCATTATTTAATAGGGTAACTTCATTCATGCTTAGTAACTAATTTTTTGAGGCATTTATTTGTGGTAAAATTTTTGTATGCCGACTATCTCACTGTTGTCTAGTAAACTGCGGCATGTCATGGATTATTCATGTCAGAATGCACGCGTACAATATATGTATTCGTTAACATGAAGCGTAATTTTTGCATATGAGTAGAATTTTGCAGGTTTTGATCCACTAATTGATATTGGCTGCATTGTAAACGAATTGCGGGTAATAACTTTATAATTAATTGTATATAGAAGGTATATATATTAATATGATAGCTTATTACAATTGCGATTTATTGTGGTTTGTATGTGTATTTTCTTTCCTTTAAGATAGTTGTCTATTGTGGCTCAATCGCATATATTTTTGCTAATGATTTGTGTTACCTTAATTAAAATAGGCAGATTTGTTAGTTGTTTATAAATGGTAAAAATGATTTGAAAAATCCGATTTAGCTCCTATAAAATAAGGAAAGAATAATATTAATTGATCCTTTTTTTTTGGAAAATTGACATATTTTTTGTTTGTTTATTTTTGGTAAAAAATAATTTAAAATTTTCTGATTTGTCTCTCCTTTAAATTAAGGAAAATGGTTTAATAATTGATTCCTCAATTTATTTATTTCCCTTATTAAGTGCACCCCTCTTTGCTATATAAATAAGACCCTTTTA
The DNA here is from genome assembly GCF_001406875.1 of Solanum pennellii. Taxonomy (NCBI): domain Eukaryota; kingdom Viridiplantae; phylum Streptophyta; class Magnoliopsida; order Solanales; family Solanaceae; genus Solanum; species Solanum pennellii. The sequence goes on along the minus strand of NC_028647.1, from coordinate 46,294,820 downwards.
TTCATTAAAAAAAAACTCACAACTCATACACTCATTCACTCTCAATCCCAAGTTCTCTCATCACTCTTCCTTCTCTCATTGCTCTCTTGCTACTCTAACAATACATTAAGATTCCGGTAATTATTCAAGTGTTCTTCTTCGCTATTTTGCTACTTTGTTCGAGTAAAAGTTGAATCAATTTGTTTTGCTTAACTGGTTAGTATTCTTAACATTTACACTATCTTTACATTCACACATTTGTGTAAGCTATTGTCTATTTTTTTTTCTATATGTAGAATTCGTCATTAAACAATTGCATATTGTCTCACCTTGACTAATAAGTGTGATTACTTGTGTAGTTATTTGATTGCTTTGACAGGTTTCAAACTTGAAGTTCAAGTTGAAGATTAATTGAAGAAAGATTTATTTGTTTATTTGAATCTATATTTTTTTTTTCTTATTTTATTTATTCGAATGTTGTAACATTTGTAACTCTAAAGATCATATATATAAATTTATTTGGGGGATCGTCTAGGGGAGGGGGATTTACATGCCTACTTGTTCATTGTAATTTTTAGAAATCATGCCTATAGGTTTGTCTTTAACCACCTAGAATTATTGTTTGTAGGTGTTATAATCTAACCAATTTTCAATTTGCTTGACGCTTTTTGTTAACAAGTCTTTAAAAAATAATAACTAGATTCCATTAAATTTTGAATGTTAAAATCAAATCATAATAATTTAGTAGGCTGATTAGGTGTTATAACTTTTAGCATTGTCTTGTCATGTAGAAACCATGCCTAAAGATTAATTTGTTCATATCATTTAGATTTACAAAATCATGCATATATGTGTTACTCTTTTTTTTGAACACCTAGAAATCATGTCTATAGGCTTGTAAATAACTTTTAACATATCCATAAAAAATAAAATTTGTTTGTGCATATTTGAGCCCTCCCCCTAAAATTAGTTAATATTATTTAATTAGTAATCCTATTTGTCTTCCGCATTCATGATGCAATATGTTTTTTTCTTAATAATACTAAATTAGAATCATTTCATGCATTTAACAAATTACTTGGCTTTTAAAAATATTTCATATCAAAACCTTGCAACATAATTTTCTTAAAAAGTCATTATTCAATCTTCCTTTAAAACTTTGGATTGATTATGACATTGTTTATTTTGAAAATAAATTATAAGCACTATCTCCTAACCTATCGTTAGTGGGAAAGTCAAAGGAACTACGAGGTCTAGTTCCAATTTTTAAACCCGACGCGTCCTCGGAAGTACCACCTACCCATGAATTTCAAAAGGAATTATGTGTATTTATGTGTAAATATTTATGTGCCTACATGTAAACTAAATCTTTTAAATCATTTTCAAAAACATAAACTATTTTTTAGACCGACCTCAAATCAAAATCGTTTCTATGGTGGAAGAGCGCGATCAACAATATCGTGGCATCATCCCTATAAAGAAACAAACATTTTTTTTAAAAATAAAATAAAATTCATATTCAAAACTTGCTCAATTTTCAAAACTTTACTTTTGCACATATTAATTGCTTAATATTTGCTAATTTTGTTTATAACTTAGTCTCATATGCTTAAATAAAAATAAAACTTGATTGTTTATTTATTGCTATCACCTAGTCTTGCATGCTCAAATTAATGAAAAAATAATAAAATAGCATTAATTTTTTTTTTATTATTTGTTATCACTTAGCAAGATTAAATAAATTAATAAATGAAGTGACCTTGATTGCTAATTATAACCCCCACATAGATTGCATGAGATACGGCCGGNGAATTATTGTTTGTAGGTGTTATAATCTAACCAATTTTCAATTTGCTTGACGCTTTTTGTTAACAAGTCTTTAAAAAATAATAACTAGATTCCATTAAATTTTGAATGTTAAAATCAAATCATAATAATTTAGTAGGCTGATTAGGTGTTATAACTTTTAGCATTGTCTTGTCATGTAGAAACCATGCCTAAAGATTAATTTGTTCATATCATTTAGATTTACAAAATCATGCATATATGTGTTACTCTTTTTTTTGAACACCTAGAAATCATGTCTATAGGCTTGTAAATAACTTTTAACATATCCATAAAAAATAAAATTTGTTTGTGCATATTTGAGCCCTCCCCCTAAAATTAGTTAATATTATTTAATTAGTAATCCTATTTGTCTTCCGCATTCATGATGCAATATGTTTTTTTCTTAATAATACTAAATTAGAATCATTTCATGCATTTAACAAATTACTTGGCTTTTAAAAATATTTCATATCAAAACCTTGCAACATAATTTTCTTAAAAAGTCATTATTCAATCTTCCTTTAAAACTTTGGATTGATTATGACATTGTTTATTTTGAAAATAAATTATAAGCACTATCTCCTAACCTATCGTTAGTGG
>NC_028647.1:46287049-46292089 GCF_001406875.1 Solanum pennellii | reverse complement strand
TTTTTTATTTTGTTCTCGTGATGTTGTGCCTTTGCACCTCTCACAACTACTCCAATCCTATTCAAATACACATTATAGAGAGTCGGCATATGCGTGGACGTAACGGATAGTTTTACTACCGCGAAACCATGAGCCTCTCGCATAGAATCCCTTTCATGTCCGTGTCAAGCCAACTCTTAGAAGTCCTGGTTAAGTCATACATGCTGCATAAGCCCTAGGTGGTTTGACCCTTGGTGTCAATCCACATAATTAGTAGCCACCCTCTCGTCTAAAGGGCCCCAACACCCTTAGTCAAATTGCATATTTATGTGTCAACGTGATCATAATAATTAAATCAAGCCAACTTTGTCAAAATGGAGTTTAGAAGTCGTTTGTTACTTTGTTTGCAGAGTCATGGCTCTCCCTCACTTTCCCAACACGCAAATGGTGGTCAAAGTTAATCCCATTTTGAAGACTTGGTGGAAAGATATTCAAAAAAATCGAGAGTTAGAAGCAAATGAACTGTTAGGCGGCCTCACTGCTTTGATCTCCGTAGAGTCAGATCGTCACTTAATCAAGGCATTGTTGAAATTCTGGGACACTGAGAGGTTAGTCTTCAAATTCAAGGATTTTGAGCTAACCCCAACAATCGAAGAAGTTGGAGGATTCATGGGTCTCGCATACAAAGAGCTGGAAATGATTGTTCCACACAAGCCAAGTCCAAGATCTTTTCTGAAGCAAATGGGCATGTGTCATAATCCAAATCTACTTTGTCTGAAAGAAGGTTGGATTTCTTTAGAGTTCTTATATTCACGCTTTGGGGATGAGGAAGGTCATCAAAACTTTCATAGAGAATTTGCTTGCTCTTCTGCAAAATGGGAAAGGTATCGTCTTAATGCATTCGCCGTCGCCCTATTAGGCTCACTGGTTTTTCCTAGAGAAAGAGGAAAGATCCACACCAGCTTGTGTTACGTGGTTCGTATGTTTGCTCGAGGTGGGAAGACCTTAGTCCCCATGATACTTGCAGAAATTCTAAGAGCTTTGATTGCATGCACCAAAGGCAAAAGATACTTTGAGGGGTGCAACTTTCTGCTGCAACTTTGGGCCGTCGAAAATTTCTACCAAAGAGCTAATAAAGTAGACATTGTTAGAGGGACTATGGGGAACAAAATTATCAACCATCACCTAAGGATGAAATATTTTATCTCCCCTGTGGGAACGGAGGACTGGTTCACATACCTAATGGAGCGCTCAGCCGTTGAAATCCAATGGAAGTATTATTGGTTGAAGCCACGACGTGCCATCATAAGAGGAAATGAACTTTACTTCATTGAGCTTATCGGTTTGAATGGTGTGCAACCATACCCACCACTTCGAGTCCTTCGACAATTCGGACAGATCCAAATGATACCTCTGCGATCCCACATGAACCATTATGGATATGACTTTGGGTCAGAATTACCGCAAGTGAACACTATATTGCGAAGATGGAAGAATATGATAACTATCGATGTTCAAGAGCACCGACCCTTCTGCACACCTGAATATTACGTATGGCTTTTAGAAGACGCAGAGCACAGAGATTTGAGCGAAGGAGGTCTTCCTGGTTTTGGCGATGAAAAAGAGAGAAGATGGGCTCGCAAACTTCTCAACACCGACTATGACATTACCCCAGAAATGAGGAAGCAGATTGTGCCTAACATTGGAGAGCAACATAATTAAAGTTTTTTTATTTATTTCTCTTTATTCCCCATGTGTTATCCCTAGCCCTTTAGTTATCTCTAGATTGATGTAATAAATGGAAATTATTTCAATAATTGAAAGTCGTTTTATTGTCTAACTCTAAACTCAAAATTGGCAAATAAGGCTTGAATTAATTATTATGCATCACTTATGTGTCGATTAGGCCTACCTCTGGCTCAACGAGGTTCCGTGCATTTAGGGCGTTTATCTCAAAACAACGTGTTGATATTATGATATTATCCTAACCCCTAACTCTTTTCTGTTGATTCTATTGTTTTCCCATTTCCCAAGGTTGATCTGTCCTTCATCCTGGCACATACACGATCAAAAGGGACCCCCCTTCTCCTTCTTCTCAAAGAGCAAGCTCCAAAGACAAAGGTAAAATGGTTGACGACAACAGCACCAATGAAAGGGTAGAAGCTTCTGAGGGAGGACAACTTCAAAATAATCTTGTCCTAAGACTTGAGCGCAAGATTTCACAATTGGAAGAAGAGGTAGCCCACATGCGTGATTTGGCCAAGTTGTCTATCTCTCTTGGAACCCAATTTGGAGAAAACATAGACAATCCTCCTAACCAAACAACCATGCCAAACAATCCTCCAATCAATATATCCCGACCTGAACCCACTCGTCCAAATACCTTTCCACCACCCCACGCCCAAAATACCCAAGTTCCATTTCACCACTATTACCAACAAACCAAACCAACCTTCCCAGAAACAACCCCAAACGCAAATATCCCATATACTCTTGGAAACAACAACCTCAATCCAATATACGTGGAAACTGCCCCTCTGACCCATGACCTCCATGAATCAGAGTCCCATCAAAAAGACATTCTAATAAAAAACCTGACTGAGAGATTAGACAGCTTGACCAACAGGGTACAACATGTTGAAGGAAACAAGAAGTTAGGAGGATTGAGCTATGAGGATCTGTGCATGCACCCTGATGTAGAACTGCCCGAAGGATACAAGCTTCCAAAATTTGAGATGTTCAATGGCATTGGGGATCCCAAAGCCCACCTACGAATGTATTGTGACAAACTTGTAGGGGTGGGAAGAGATGAGAGGATACTCATGAAGCTGTTTATGAGGAGTCTTACTGGGGAGGCCCTATCATGGTATATTGAGCAAGACTCGCGGAAATGGGTAGAATGGGTTGATATGGCAACTGATTTCATGAATAGGTTTGGTTTTAATATAGAAAATGCACCTGATTGGTTTTACATTCAAAATTTGAAGAAGAAACCGAGTGAATCCTTCAGAGAATATGCCATAAGATGGAGGTCTGAAGCGGCTAGGGCCAGACCCCCTATGGAGGAATCTCAAATGAAAGACTACTTCATCCGTGCCCAAGAACCACAATACTATGACCGAATGATGCTGGTGGCTGAAAAGAGTTTCGCTGAAATCATCAAACTAGGCGAAAGAATTGAAGAAGGCATAAAGAATGGGACTATCATCAACTTGGAGGCTTTACAAGCAACCAACAAGGCTCTGCAATCTGGTGGAATGACAGAAAATCGAAAGAAAACAGGTTCTGTAATGATGGCTCATGGAACCAAGACCCCTTTGAGGCACAAGACAACAAACCCACCACCATCCCCATACCCTCACACCCCATACCCTCAACATCCCTCAGCTCCACCCCCTATATCTCCCCAACCCATGCCAATATATTACCAAAACGCTCCCCCTCAATATTTGCATGCCTCATATCCTGTCTATAATGTTCAACCAACACACTTCCAAACTCCACCACCCACTCAGACACCAAATTACCAAAACAGACCTACCTATGAAAGAAGACCTACAAAAATTTATACCCCTTTGGCTGAACCCATAACACAACTTTATGAAAGACTGAAACAGGCTGGGTACGTCTCCCCAATTCCTGCATTACCTGTGGATGTTCGCGCAAAATGGTACGACCCTAACAAGGTCTGCGCCTACCATTCTGGGATGAAGGGTCACACCACCGAAGTTTGCAGAGCCCTTAAGGATAAGGTTCAAATGTTGATTGATACAAAAACCATCCAACTCAAGGATCCTACACCGAATGTTGCGAATAATCCTCTTCCTAACCATCAAGTCAACATGGTGGAAGCTGGTGATGTCTGGGATTGGGAAGAATCTATCTGGGCCGTCGAAACAGAAGAAGCCATGTCTACCACTGCCCAAGCACCACTAATAGTGCAAAGACTCGCCCCATTTGAAGTAGAAGTTGCTGCACCCAGACCACCGTTCACTGTCTATAGGGCATCCTCCCCAATACAATGTGATACACATGCTATACCTTGGGATTACAACAAAAGAGAAAGGAAAGTGGAAGAGACAGATGTTGCAACAGGGGTCACCAGATCTGGAAGAATTTACACTTCTGAAAATTTGATTCAGGGAAGCTCTAGCAAATCCAAAGCACCAGTCGTAGAGCTTGAAGATCAAGGTATTTGGAAAAAGGTTCAAGCTAAAGAATACTCTGTCATTGAGCAGTTGAGTAAAACCTCATCCCAAATATCAATTCTGGAGTTACTGCAATCTTCCGAAACTCATCGAAATGCCCTTCTGAAGATCTTTGGTGAAGCTTATGTCCCATCTAACATCACTGATGGAGAGGTATCCCAAATGGTGGGGCAGGTCTTTGAGGCTTACAAAATATCTTTTCACAAAGATGAGCTGCCACTCGAAGGAACAACTCACAATAAAGCTCTGTACATTTCGGTTCAGTATCAGGATAAGGTGATAAACAAAGCATTAGTTGATGCAGGTTCAGGTTTAAACATTTGCCCTCTGAGCACACTGACGAGGCTGGGCGTGGATAGTGCAAAAATTCAGACATGGAAGATGAATGTGAGGGCATTTGATGGCTCTCAGAGAGGCACTATTGGGGAGATAACCTTGGACATGCTCATTGGTCCTGTCACTTTCCCCATAGCTTTCCAAATTTTGGACATCCCTTCATCGTACAACTTATTGTTGGGTCGTCCATGGATTCATATGGCTGGAGCGGTTCCATCTACTCTTCACCAATGCCTGAAGTTTGAATGGGATTACGAAGAGGTTGTAGTCCATCGAGAAAAGGGGCATCCTGTTTACACGATTGAAGGAAGAGAGAATATGGATGGTGAAATGTACCATACAGTGGAGCTTGTTGGTAATATTGAGTTGCAACCTTGGTTCAGCCAAAAAATCATAGATATGATGGCCTGGTTCGGTTTCGAGCTTGGGAAAGGTTTGGGGGCTAAATTGCAAGGGATAGTCGAACCTATACAGCCTGTTCGACATTCCACCACTTTTGGTTTGGGATATAAGTACA
>NC_028647.1:46280242-46286828 GCF_001406875.1 Solanum pennellii | reverse complement strand
TCAGCAACTGGACCTCGACTCCATCCAGACCTCGTCGAGCATCTGGGTAGCCTTGGAAGATGTTTTCTATCAAGTTTTAATTCAAATAAAAAGAGTTTTTCATAAACGTTTTGATTCCCATCCCCTGTATTGCTTTCGAATGGGGACTTATGAAATTTTCAAATCTTTATCAATAAAGTTCTTTCCCCCATTTTTTGTCTTATATTTAATTGTTCGCTATTTTTTTATTTTTTTTCTCACCAGCAAAATTCACTATAAAAATGTCGAATCTGAGACTATGGCATACAATGAGACTGCTCAACTTAACATTAATGACTTAGAAGAAGTCGAAGACAGTGAGGTTCCCGAGGAGTTAATCAAAAGGGTTGAGGAATTCGAGGAAAAACCCAATCCAAACTTGGTAGAGACAGAAGTAGTGAATTTGGGAAATGCAGAGGTGATACAAGAAACCCGAGTAAGCATCCATATGACAAAAGAAGACAAGAAAGAGTATACCGAGTTTCTCATAGAGAATAAGGATATTTTTGCGTGGTCCTACGCAGACATGACAGGGCTAAGTAATTCAATTGTAGCCCATCGACTGCCCACTGATCCAGCATGTCCTCTGGTAAAACAGAAGCTCAGAAAATACAAGCCCGAGATGAGTCTGAAAATCAAAGAAGAAGTATCAAAGCAATTAGATGCTGGGATACTCCAAGTGACAGAATACCCAACTTGGCTTGCAAATGTCGTTCCAGTGCCCAAGAAAGACGGCAAGGTCAGAGTTTGCGTGGATTACCGAGATCTCAATAAAGCTAGCCCTAAAGATAACTTTCCCTTACCAAACATACACATACTGATTGAAAATTGTGCTAAGCACGAAACTCAGTCATTTGTGGACTGCTTTGCCGGCTATCATCAAATTGAGATGCACAAAGACGACGCTGAGAATACTGCCTTCATCACGTCGTGGGGCGTCTATAACTACAAGGTGATGCCTTTTGGATTAAAAAACGCTGGGGCTACGTACATGAGGGCAATGACTACTTTGTTTCATGACATGATCCATAAGGAAATTGAAGTTTATGTGGATGATGTCATCATCAAATCAAAGGAAAGTTCAAATCATCTTGAGGACTTACGGAAATTCTTTGCCAGGCTACGCAAGTACAATCTGAAACTAAATCCAGCGAAATGTGTCTTTGGTGTGCCTGCTGGAAAGCTGTTAGGTTTCATTGTCAGTCGACGAGGTATAGAATTGGACCCATCAAAGATCAAAGCCATTCGTGACCTTCCCCCGCCAAAAAGCAAGAAGGAGGTAATGAGTTACTTAGGGCGACTTAACTACATTAGTTGTTTCATAGCTCAGTCTACTGTCATATGTGAACCTATCTTCAAGTTGTCAAAAAAGGATGCTGCGGTGAAATGGACAAGCGAATGTCAACAGGCATTTGACAAGATCAAAGACTATCTATCCAATCCTCCTGTGTTGGTTCCACCATAGTCAGGTTGACCATTACTTTTGTATATTTCAGTATTGGATAATGCTTTCAGTTGCATCTTGGGACAACACGATGAAACAGGAAGGAAGGAGCAGGCAATATATTATATGAGCAAGAAGTTCACATCGTGCGAAGCCCGATACTCTCTATTAGAGCGTACCTGTTGTGCTCTAACATGGGTTGCCCAAAAGTTACGACATTACCTCTCATTGCATACTACTTATCTGATTTCAAGGATGGATCCTTTGAAGTATATCTTTCAAAAGCCCATGCCCACAGGTAAACTGGCAAAATGGCAGATATCGTTGAGCGAGTTTGACATAGTGTATGTCACGCAAAAAGCAGTGAAAGCACAGGCATTAGCAGACCACATGGCAGAGAATCCCGTGGACGATGATTACAGGCCGTTGAAGACCTACTTCCCAGATGAAGAGGTAGCCTTTGTGGGAGAGGACATTACTGAAGAATATGACGGACGGAGAATGTTCTTTGATGGAGCTAAAAATCTGAACGGATCCGGCATCGGGGCTGTTTTGATCTCACCCACCGGGCAACATTATCCAGTATCAGCAAAACTCAAATTCCTTTGCTGAAATAATATGGCCGAATACGAAGCCTGCATACTAGGTCTCCGACGGGCGATTGACTTGGATGTCCAGGAAATGCTAATAATAGGGGATTCAGACCTATTGATCCATCAGGTTCGAGGTGATTGGGCAACAAAAAATCGAAAGTTGTTACCATATTTGGAGTGCGTGCACAGGCTATGTAAAAGGTTTGTCAAAACAGAATTTAGACATGTACCAAGGGTCCAAAATGAATTCGCAGACGCCTTAGCCACTCTGTCTTCTATGATTCGACACCCTGATCACAATTACATCGATCCTATTCACATTCATATACATGAACAACCAGCTTATTGTTTCCATGTTGAGGAAGAGCCTGATGGAAAGCCCTGGTACGATGACATTAGAGGATATTTGAAGAGTGGTGAATACACAGAAGATGCAACAAGTGTACAAAAGCGTACAATTCGAAGGTTAGCAACCCAATTCTTTTTTAGTGGGGAAATCCTCTATAAGAGAACTCCCGATTTGGGGCTGCTAAGATGCGTCGAAGCAAGAGAGGCTCGCAGGCTGGTCGAAGAGATACATGCAGGCACCTGTGGCCCTCACATGAACGGTTTTACATTAGCAAAGAAGATTCTGAGATCAGGATATTATTGGCTAACTATGGAGACAGACTGCATTCGCTACGTCCAGAAATGTCATCAATGTCAGACTCACGCAGATATGATTCGAGTACCTCCCAACGAACTCCATGTCACTAGTTCACCTTGGCCGTTCGCAGCATGGGGCATGGATGTCATTGGTCCAATCGAGCCAACAGCATCCAACGGGCACAGATTCATTCTTGTCGCAATTGACTATTTCACCAAGTGGGTTGAGGCCACCTCCCATAAATCAGTGACAAAGAAAGTTGTGGATGACTTTGTCAAAAACAACATTATTTGTAGGTTTGGAATTCCTGAGTCAATCATCACCGATAACGGCACCAACCTAAACAGTGACCTGATGAGATCAATGTGTGAGAAGTTCAAGATCAGTCATCGAAACTCTACAGCATACAGGCCACAGATGAATGGGGCTGTTGAGGCGGCAAACAAAAACATCAAAAGGATATTGCGCAAGATGATCGATAATCACAAACACTGGCAGGAAAAGCTACCTTTCGCATTGCTGGGGTATCGTACCACAATCAGAACTTCCACAGGGGCCACACCTTACTTCTTAGTATACGGCACTGAAGCTGTGATACCCGCCGAAGTTGAGATACCTTCCCTAAGGATCATCCAAGAAGCAAAGTTGAGTGATGCTGATTGGATACAAGGTCGGGCAGAGAATTTGGCATTAATAGATGGAAGAAGAATTAACGCCATTTGTCATGGTCAGCTCTATCAGAATAGAATGGCCAGAGCTTTCAACAAGAAGGTTAAACCCAGACATTTCTCACCTGGGCAACTGGTTTTGAAGCGGATTTTTCCAAATCAAGACGAGGCAAAGGGTAAATTTTCACCAAATTGGCAAGGTCCGTACATAGTCTCTCGAGTTTTGACAGGCGGAGCCCTCATACTTGCAGAAATGGATGGAGAAGTTTGGCCAAAACCTATCAATTCAGATTCTGTGAAAAAGTATTACATCTAGAGATTGATTCATGCTCTTTTGTAATTTGGAACTACGTCAGACCTGATTCCCGTTTAAGAGGGGATACGTAGGCGCTCCTATGGGGTTCGGTCTTATTATAAATAAAACTTTCATTTTCCCCTTTTCCATTGATAACTGGGGCAGAATTTTTGAGAGGATCTCAAAAATTCCAGCAAGATTTCTCCTGGCACATCTTCATACTGGGGCAGAAATTTTGAGTAAACTCAAAATTTCACCAAAAGTTTCTTCTCAACAAGCAGTCAGCTTACAACGAAGATTAAATGATAGCTCCACTTTTGAGTCAGACGTTGTAAAGTCTCAACCTATGCCAAAGTCAAAGATTCGACATCAGCTTTTATTAAGTGATAATTTCAAAATCTTTCAAAGTTTTTTTATTTATTTTATTTTATTTTATTTTTATTTTTATTTTTTTCTTTCCTTTTCCCTTCTTATGAAAAAAAAAAGAGAAAACAGACGCTCGAAGAGGTGTGGATGGCAAGCCAAAGGATCACGCTGCGCCAAATCATGGATACAGATCAACCTTCCCCCCTTTTAAAACTAACTGTTTTTCTTTGAATGTAGAAATACAGGTACATATACAAAGGCAACTGCAAAAATCAACATCACCACATTTGAGCCCGACATATGACACTCAATCTTTCCAATAAGGCGGACGCCCAAGCTACTGTATGCCCTCAAGCAACTGTTGTGCTGACAAATTACATTATGCCCGATATTGCATCATTTTGCACCTACGCCTGATATCACACTATGCTCAAAGAACTACATCATTATATTATGCCCGAGAATGCCGAAATGCATCATTGCATTGCGCTCGATATTGCATGTGCCCGAAGATATGCATCATTGCATGTGCCCGATAATGCATGTGCCCGAAGAAATGCATCATTGCATTGCGCCCGAAGAAATGCATCATTGCATTGTGCCCGAAGAAATCCATTATTGCATGTGCTCAATACTGCATGTGCCCGAAGAAATGCATCATTGCATGTGCCCGAAGAAATGCATCATATGATGTGCTCGATATTGCATGTGCCCGAAGAAATGCATCACCGCATTGTGCCCGAGACTGCATTGTGCCCGAAATTTGCATAAGCTCAAGATTGCATCGTGCTCGAAGTTTACATGTGCCCGAATCAAATCAAGTCATAAGTATCAACAGATGTCAAAAACAGATACGCTCTCTTTACTCATTACTGATATCCCAAAGGCGTCATCCTCCAAAGGCATCATCTTTCATAGCCTGCGGACTTCATGTCATGGCCTGAGGACTTATTTTATGCATATCATGTTCCTAAGGCGTCATAGTCTAAAGGCATCATCCTCATGGCCTGCGGACATCATATCATGGCCTAAGGGTTTAATTTCTTTCTATCATGATCCGAAGGTGTCATAGTCTAAAGGCGTCATCTTCATGGCCTGCAGACAACATTTTCATGACCTGAGGATACATTTCGCGTATCATGGCCCTAGACATCATAGCCTAAGACATCATTTTGCATGGTCCTAAGGCAAACATTCATGGTCTATATGGGAAATTGCATCATGTTTACATTTACCGCTTATTTTGCTCTAATTACTCTACTACAAGTTACAGTTATGCAGATTACAGACAAAGTCGCCTTCTGAACGGCTGTTCCCTTGCTTACACACAAAGGCTCCGACAAATTCTTGGCTACTCGAACTATCGTTTCGCTATCATTCAGGCTACCATGAAGATATCTTCGGATTCAACTCGCCACTGTGACTTTCTATGTCTTCATCTAGGTTCGTCCGCCTTACAACGCGACATCTAGGTTCGTCCGCCTTGCAATGCGACATCTAGGCTCGTCCGCCTTACAATGCGACATTTAGGCTCGTCCGCCTTACAATGCGACATCTAGGCTCGTCCGCCTTACAATGCGACATCTAGGCTCGTCCGCCTTACAATGCGACGTCTAGGCTCGTCCGCCTTACAATGCGACGTCTAGGCTCGTACGCCTTACAATAGGACATTTAGGCTCGTCCGCCTTACAATAGGACATTTAGGCTCGTCCGCCTTAAAACGACATTTAGGTTTGTCCATCTTATAGGACATTTAGGTCGTCCACCTTAAAGGGACATTTAGGATTGTCCGCCTCATAGGACATTTATTCGTCCGCTTTATATGATATTTAGGCCGTCCGCCTTAAAATGACACTTAGGCTCGTCCGCCTTAAAATGACGTTTAGACTCTCCTTACAACCAGATATTTTCGTCTATATTATTATATCTTTATAGTATCAAATCTATTGGAGTTTGACGATATTCTTCAGAGATGGGCCAAAGACTATCAAGGCTTGCACTACGTCTCAAAACAGATACGCTTCTTATCACCTTTTGTCATTTATTTAGAACTCATATTTTATCATTATTGGTCACACATTATTTATCAAGCTAACATTTTATCTAGAATTTGCAGATATGATCGATCGCCCTTGATTACAGTTATCATGCTATCATCTATCACAACAAAGACCCTACCAATTCTCTGCTACTCATACTCCGAACCTCGCTCAAAAGTTGATAGCCTTACTCTATCATGCTCTTCTCGCTTCTCTGTCATGCTCTTTTAGCCACTCTATCTCTCTTTTCTCGCTACTCTATTCTTATCCATTCAAGCCGATATCATGCCTTTCAAATACCTTAGCGCTCTTTCAACTTTTAAGAGTTTCATTTGCTCTTGAATCTAGAACTACACACGACCTGATTCTCGTATAACCAAAGATATGTAGGCGACTTAAAACCAAAGTCTCGGTCGTACCCTTTTTTCAATTATACTTCGCTTCAATTGATCCCACTGACATCTGTCGTCGGTCGGACAAAATCGGCTACTAAGTCAACGTTGGTTGCCTGACAATT
>NC_028647.1:46267154-46279851 GCF_001406875.1 Solanum pennellii | reverse complement strand
AACCGCTCCGACGCACGCAGCAGCAGCAAACAGCCACCAGCAGCGATGAAGCAGCAACACCTGGAGGAACGCACGACAACACCGGCAGTCCGGCGAGAAGCAACAGTGACCAGCAAGGCTTGGCGAAGGTCCAACAGCAACATCGAGAGCCGACACAAACATCGAAAGAGAAGCATTTGGATAAGGAAGGTTCTTTACATATATGTCCCAGTTACGATTTTATTTATTTTATAGTCTTGAGTTAGTGTGTGGGCTGCTTATTCTAGAAAAATAATTCATGTTCTTCACTTTGCTCAAATTCATAATTCATATGTGTGAGTCAAATTTCGTCTAGACAGCATCATTTTACTTATATGTTGTGATTTGGCCTGTTAAAATCATATGTCCTCATCACTTCTCTTTTAAAATCTTTAAGATTAAACTGCTCATTGATTCATTATGGTTATTTCTTTGCCATTATTTAATAGGGTAACTTCATTCATGCTTAGTAACTAATTTTTTGAGGCATTTATTTGTGGTAAAATTTTTGTATGCCGACTATCTCACTGTTGTCTAGTAAACTACGGCATGTAATGGATTATTCATGTCAGAATGCACGCGTACAATATATGTATTCGTTAACATGAAGCGTAATTTTTGCATGTGAGTAGAATTTTGCAGGTTTTGATCCACTAATTGATATTGGCTGCATTGTAAACGAATTGCGGGTAATAACTTTATAATTAATTGTATATAGAAGGTATATATATTAATATGATAGCTTATTACAATTGCGATTTATTGTGGTTTGTATGTGTATTTTCTTTCCTTTAAGATAGTTGTCTATTGTGGCTCAATCGCATATATTTTTGCTAATGATTTGTGTTACCTTAATTAAAATAGGCAGATTTGTTAGTTGTTTATAAATGGTAAAAATGATTTGAAAAATCCGATTTAGCTCCTATAAAATAAGGAAAGAATAATATTAATTGATCCTTTTTTTTTTATTTTGGAAAATTGACATATTTTTTGTTTGTTTATTTTTGGTAAAAAATAATTTAAAATTTTCTGATTTGTCCCTCCTTTAAATTAAGGAAAATGGTTTAATAATTGATTCCTTAATTTATTTATTTCCCTTATTAAGTGCACCCCTCTTTGCTATATAAATAAGACCCTTTTATTCATTAAAAAAAAACTCACAACTCATACACTCATTCACTCTCAATCCCAAGTTCTCTCATCACTCTTCCTTCTCTCATTGCTCTCTTGCTACTCTAACAATACATTAAGATTCCGGTAATTATTCAAGTGTTCTTCTTCGCTATTTTGCTACTTTGTTCGAGTAAAAGTTGAATCAATTTGTTTTGCTTAACTGGTTAGTATTCTTAACATTTACACTATCTTTACATTCACACATTTGTGTAAGCTATTGTCTATTTTTTTTTCTATATGTAGAATTCGTCATTAAACAATTGCATATTGTCTCACCTTGACTAATAAGTGTGATTACTTGTGTAGTTATTTGATTGCTTTGACAGGTTTCAAACTTGAAGTTCAAGTTGAAGATTAATTGAAGAAAGATTTATTTGTTTATTTGAATCTATATTTTTTTTTTCTTATTTTATTTATTCGAATGTTGTAACATTTGTAAATCTAAAGATCATATATATAAATTTATTTGGGGGATCGTCTAGGGGAGGGGGATTTACATGCCTACTTGTTCATTGTAATTTTTAGAAATCATGCCTATAGGTTTGTCTTTAACCACCTAGAATTATTGTTTGTAGGTGTTATAATCTAACCAATTTTCAATTTGCTTGACGCTTTTTGTTAACAAGTCTTTAAAAAATAATAACTAGATTCCATTAAATTTTGAATGTTAAAATCAAATCATAATAATTTAGTAGGCTGATTAGGTGTTATAACTTTTAGCATTGTCTTGTCATGTAGAAACCATGCCTAAAGATTAATTTGTTCATATCATTTAGATTTACAAAATCATGCATATATGTGTTACTCTTTTTTTTGAACACCTAGAAATCATGTCTATAGGCTTGTAAATAACTTTTAACATATCCATAAAAAATAAAATTTGTTTGTGCATATTTGAGCCCTCCCCCTAAAATTAGTTAATATTATTTAATTAGTAATCCTATTTGTCTTCCGCATTCATGATGCAATATGTTTTTTTCTTAATAATACTAAATTAGAATCATTTCATGCATTTAACAAATTACTTGGCTTTTAAAAATATTTCATATCAAAACCTTGCAACATAATTTTCTTAAAAAGTCATTATTCAATCTTCCTTTAAAACTTTGGATTGATTATGACATTGTTTATTTTGAAAATAAATTATAAGCACTATCTCCTAACCTATCGTTAGTGGGAAAGTCAAAGGAACTACGAGGTCTAGTTCCAATTTTTAAACCCGACGCGTCCTCGGAAGTACCACCTACCCATGAATTTCAAAAGGAATTATGTGTATTTATGTGTAAATATTTATGTGCCTACATGTAAACTAAATCTTTTAAATCATTTTCAAAAACATAAACTATTTTTTAGACCGACCTCAAATCAAAATCGTTTCTATGGTGGAAGAGCGCGATCAACAATATCGTGGCATCATCCCTATAAAGAAACAAACATTTTTTTTAAAAATAAAATAAAATTCATATTCAAAACTTGCTCAATTTTCAAAACTTTACTTTTGCACATATTAATTGCTTAATATTTGCTAATTTTGTTTATAACTTAGTCTCATATGCTTAAATAAAAATAAAACTTGATTGTTTATTTATTGCTATCACCTAGTCTTGCATGCTCAAATTAATGAAAAAATAATAAAATAGCATTAATTTTTTTTTTATTATTTGTTATCACTTAGCAAGATTAAATAAATTAATAAATGAAGTGACCTTGATTGCTAATTATAACCCCCACATAGATTGCATGAGATACGGCCGGGACCCACACTTGTGGACCTTGAGGGATGCCTAACACCTTCCCCTCGAGGTAACTTGAACCCTTACCCTAATCTCTGGCTCGATGACCTTAGCTAGACTTAGTTAGGTTAGATAGGCGCCCTAACGCGCCTTAATTCGTTAGGTGGCGACTCCAAACTCGAAATCCCAAAAGAGTTGTTAGGTCGTGCACGAAACCCGTTTTTGCGAAAAATGGGGCGCGACAGCCAGCTACAGCCTCGGAAATCAACCTCGAATCCCGCAACCATAGCAGCAACCAAGACTGCTCTATCCCATGTAAGAATGTTGTCAGCAGTTGTGCGGGATAGGCAGTGGCGGACCAATAGCCATATGAACTTGGCAGCAAATGTGAGGTTGGCCTTCTTAATAAGGCCTCTGGGATCGAGTACCCATTCTGCACCCTCACGATCCACGGAAAAGTGTTGGGCTATCCAATTCTTGGTGGTCTCTCTCACAACCTTGTCTCGCTGAAAGTGGCCCTCCTTAATCAGTATCCAACGGTGGTCGAACTCGGGGGTGAGGGGGACCCTGGTGGCATCAGTACCAGCACCGTATAAGAAACGGCGAATGGTGGTCAAAGAGATGTCCACCCGGCGGCCACGGACTCGAACATAGTTAAGTGGTGCCTGTTTGGCAGGATTAGACCGCCTATCCAAAGAAGACCTGAGAGTCGCTACATAAGAAGCGTAGAACTCTCGCACCAACTCCTCACTGTAGCATCCCAGGCTCCTAGCCATCCACTCTAGCTGATGGCGGGTGAAGAGATCATGTATGGCAGGGACGTGTGTAGACTCCTTGTAAGAACCCTCCGCTCGACTGACAGAGTCCGAGTCATGACCCCCTTATCATTGAGCAGCTTAGCATCCCTGTAAACCTAGTATTGGCCTTCTACGCACCATCGGTCGGGTTGATCAGCAATCGATGCAGGGACGTCGAACTGGGGTGCTGGAGTAGAATCTGCACTATCGGCCTCATCAAACGAGGCAGAGTGGGCAGGTGCAGCAGGAACAGTGGCACCATGCGATCCTAAAGAGTGGGCCGACTCAGACCTGGAAGCCTCCTCAGAGGCAGACGCTTCCTCAGAACCCGCGGCAGACCCGGCGGTGTACCGGTCAATGTGCGCTCCTCATCGGACTGGGAGGCAGTGACTATGCCGGACTCCACCTCTTGAGTGTGCCCCCAGTGGTCCTAGCAGAAGTTTTCGGTGTCTGGGTGCCTGGTGGCACGTATTAAGGATCAGTCTCATCGTCCGACAAACCAATCACAAACCGGCGTGAAGGGGCGACGGACTTGGATCGTACTCGATAGTAGACAATATCGGGCTTGGGAGCCATTTTTACCTGCAAAGGAGGGTTATTGATTCCAGTATAATCATTCACCACACTCAAAAGAAGCAAACACCAAAGTTGGAACACAAAACACAGTGAAGTGCAGAAGTGCAGAACTGAACGACGGGCACTATCGACGGTCCGTCGATGCAACGACGGTTCGTTGGTAGGGTCTGTCGATGATCATAATATAAAAGTACTAAATCATGCTAAAATCAGTTTAATATGTATTAGTTACATTACTTAATATTTAAGGAAAATTAATATTAGATCATGCATTTTAATTATCTAAACCAATGTAAAACTAAAGAACAAATATTCAATATTATTGTCATTCTTAGTGTTAAATTAATTTTCTTTTTGCATTAGTATTAATTTTATTTTGATTTAAGTTTTATTATAATTATCAACATTTATGAACTAAAATCTTTATTGGACCATTCCAAATTCTAAGTTTTAAACTTGAAATAATATACTAAAAGATAAAACTATAAAATAGTATAAGAAATATTTTATAATTATATCAAAGTAAATATTTTTTTGTATAAAATAAATTTTAAAATAACATATATAATGTCGGGTTGGTTTGATCTCGAGTTGTTTTTTTTAGTTAAAACCAAACAAATCCAAATATAGTCGGGTTCTTTTTTCAATACCAAACCAAATCAAACCAAACCACTAGTCGGGGTTTTTTGGGTTGACTTGGTTTTCGGTTCAGTTTTGTACACCCCTAGTCCTTGGAACACACGGACTCACTAATTCTTGATCTTCTAATCGTCAATGAGATCAACTAGCCCCGAATGGAGGGACGGGAATCGTCACACCCTACATTAATGAAATAATGCAGACACAAGTATGTATTAGTACATGGAATGAACTAAATATGAGGGGAATGCAATAGAACATGAGACATGATCATAGAGGAAAATAATGGAAGACATGATATGCATGAACATGCTAAGAATAGTAAAAATCCTTTAAATAGAATCATAATCATCTACATTGTCAATGTATCTTGAAATCATAAGAGAAAATTCATAAAACATTTGAAAGAAACTTAGTGGGATATTAACTTTAACTGACAATAGACCATGCGAGCTATAACATGAACTCGAATGTAACTATCACATTGAGAAGGGAGAGTCTACTTGCCAAAGTCAAACTTTGTATCATAACATGTGCTATATGTGGATCCACTAGCAAGGTCATTTAAGAAAATCCTACGGAGGCACGTAATTTGGAACTAGAGGTTGCTATTAAAGACTACCCTATTTGATCCTCTACCTCAAAGTTCTCTCGATAATAAGTTAAATCTCAGCGAAATAGTTTACATAAAGTTATCATCATCCATGGAAAAATATAATATCAATTACTAATATAAGCTAAAAACATCATGAAGTAGCTCATTCAATCTTAAATCAAGTTTAAGTGAGAAAATCTTAAATCAATCTTAAACCATGCATGATCTCTTACTTGTATGAGAAAACCTTTTACAATTCATTGATGTTCATCTTAGGGCAACCTAGATCATAATCAATCTTTTTCATAAATCATGCATAAGTTCATGAAAATATCATTTATTAATTGATAGATATTCTTCAAATTCATGTAAATTAGTGTTTATAGTTAAAATCATGATCAATGCATGAGTTCACATGGAATTGATTGGAAAACATGTGATTGATTCTAAATAATCATAATATGATCAAAATGAAAAATTGAATCCTTGCACATTGAACCAATGAGAAATTGAACGAAAACCTAATCAATTGAATTGAAATTGAACTAAAGAATTGAAGAATCTTTAGTGACTCTATGGGTGAATGAAACTCATTGATAAACTCCCTACATACATTGATCTTGAATCCCCCCTAGAATAAATGGTGAACAAGGAGACTTGACCTTGAAGAACCCTAGCTTCTTTTCCTAGAAAGAGGATTTTGGAGAAAACCTTACAGATAACTCAGGAATTTGATTTAATGAAGGAGTTGGGGGAACTTTCTAAGGACGAAAGGTAGTTATAAGGCTTAGAATTGGGATCAAAACGACATAGTATAGACATTAAATGCAAAGAAAAAGACCCAAATACCCTTCACAAATAACTATCGGACAGACCCAAGAATACAACCTACGATCCGTATGACTTTCTACGGCCCGTACTGGTCAACAGTAGAACTAACTTCAGAAACTCAAATATTTAATCATTTCCCATGAGACCATTCTATGGTCTGTCGAACTTTCTAGGGTCTGTAGAACCAATTGGTAGAACTCAACTCTTACTCCAAAATTTTACCAAGTCTAAAACCTTTCTACGGAACCTTCCTATGACCTGTAAAACAAATGGCGGATTGTCAAATCCTTCTGTAATACTAAGATCCTAAATCAAATCTCTGAATCCATCCTACTAGTGTCATCTACTGCCTATAAAACATCATATGGTTTATCCTGTTCATTCAAACGTCAAACTTCAAAAACATAATTTTCCAAAATCTCACCTCCAAGTCTATGACTCTCTTCCTATGACCTGTAAGACATCCTATGGTCCATAGGTTGGACTCGTAGATCCTCACTTCAATCAAATTTCTGCATTTCTTTCTTTCCTTTTTGACTCTCCAACTTTTGATGTCATGCCTCGTAGCTATCCCTAGGCGCGACACAGTGCTTAGTATTACAAGTGATCCTAAGCTAACCAATGACATATATATATATATATATAAAGCATGCACTATGCGGAAGCTAAAAACAATTAATATCTAAAATAGGGAAAAAGACAACAAGTCTAAATATATCAAATATATGAAGAATATAGGGATGACTGAAACAACACTTAACAACTCAAGTAGAATCTACTGTTGTCCAAAAGCCTCTAACTGATTTGAGTTTTTAGGACATGCCCCAACTAACTCTAAAAACACTGAAACTTAAATGTAAAGTTGGAAAGTAAAGCATGTATATTGACCTCGAACTATGAGGATTCACCACTAAAGTTGCTGAGTACGGATCGGAAGCCGATCTAAGAGCGATCTAGATGTTGAGCACCTGAACCTACATAATAAAACGATGTAGCACAAAAATATGCATAAATACTTTGAATGTATTGAGCATGCAGGATACATGCTAAGCTTAACA
The DNA here is from genome assembly GCF_001406875.1 of Solanum pennellii. Classification (NCBI taxonomy): domain Eukaryota; kingdom Viridiplantae; phylum Streptophyta; class Magnoliopsida; order Solanales; family Solanaceae; genus Solanum; species Solanum pennellii. The sequence continues at coordinate 46,272,431 of NC_028647.1, read as the reverse complement.
ATATAACAACTAAACATGGAGATAAATATACTGAAGCATAAATGAAAAATGAGTTGGATGCAATGACCAAGTACTAATCATGATCTTTTAGGCCACTCATGTTTAAGAAATTACCTAGTAATTTCACTTATGTTTCTCCTTCTTTTTTCTTGGTCAAATAGATAATATTATACAGGAATTATAGAAGGTTAATTAGTTTGTGGAAAATGCTCTTTAATAAATGTTTGGAACAAATTCCGACCCTAGGTAATGTTTGCATAAAAAATATTTTTCTAGTAAAGGTAGTTTTGTGGTGTTTACTGCCAAAATCCAGTAGGTGGACTGTCACTCATGTGAGCCTTAGTCCACTAGTGCAACGCCACTAACAGATTATATCTCTTCATCTCTCATTAACGAAAAGATGTTTTGAAAGCCCAATTTTTAGGCGATTTCTTGAGGAATTAAAGTGCTTAAGCTGGGAATAGCTTTGGGACATCGTAAAGGGTCAATATTCTCGCTCCTAAAAATTGTAAGTTCTCGTTAAATTTGTTAATTTTACTAAAAACGGGTTACAAAATAATCATATTGATGTTAGGATCACTATTGTGATATGTGAAATCTTTTGGAGGATGGTCAAAAGAGAAAACCCATAATTTAGATATCTAGAGTGCGTGAGGTAGGCTACGACTTACTACTTTTGAGTTGGTTATTCTAGCATGTGATTTGCTAAGTTTTGGGTTGGCAATTTGGCATGATTTCCTTGTTGTTATCATTATTGAATTGATTTAGCCTTATTTTGTTTGTTTTAGGTAATGTTTTGGGTTGAGCATGATTAGTCAGTTGTGAATAGGGTAGGGTGACCACACTATTAATGGTGTTAAGACTTAGCCTAGGTTTGGGTAATGCATGTCTTAGATGTTGACTTTGGTGATTGTGGGCCATGTTTTGGAGAGTGAATTGGGTTAGATACGACCCTTCGATCTAAGTTATGACCTTTTTGGTAGCACTATTGGTATGGGCAACTTTTTAACTATGGTGAGATAACTACCTATTCTCGTTTAGGGTCCTACTCTTTTTAGTGTCATATTTGATCAGATGTGAGATCCCGGGAGGGCTAGATAATGGTGTTGTTATTCCAATGTAAGATTCAGAGATATGCTAGGGTATTATACAGCTAACCTAATATGAGATTCTGAGACTTTGTTGCTTGTAGTCATTCCGATGTAAGATTTTGTGACTGACTTGGTTTTTGTAATTACTCCAGCGTAGGATTTTGAATGATGTTAAACCTATTTTGCGACTATTCCAACATAAGATTTGGGAAAATGCCTACTTCTTATGGTCATTATGATGTAAAATTTTAGGGTGGAACTAGCTTCTCCGATGTAATATTCTATGGGATGCTAGGTTCTGTATAGTTGTTTCATGTATGATTCTGGAATATACTAGATATTGTTTGGCTATTCAACGTAAGATTTTTGTAAAATCTTGGTTCTAGTGTGAAGGATCCGATGTAATATTGTGGGAAAGCATATATGTTCTTCACTAAGTTGTGTCGGGTAGTGTAGTTGTTGTGTGTACCCGCCGATCGTGTGGGGGTTCAATATGTCTTATAGGCTTATAGGGGTCTATTTAGGTTTTAGATAACCTCACTAGTTTCGTTATTTATCTTAGTATTCCTAATGTGATTAATGTCTAGTTAAGCCTCTACTATTGCCTCATTACCATGTCATTTACTAGTTTATTATTATGTTATTGCAAATACGAGCTCACTCGGCCTATGATGCCTACTAAGTATTTGTTGTTTTGGTACTGATACTAAACTTTACATCTTTTTCCTTAATGCAGATTCAAGTTCTAGTTGACCGCCTTGATTCTCATGCTACTAAAGTTGGTGTTCCGGAGATTGAGGGTGAGCTTCTTGGTGTTCGTGGTTGACTCATTTCCTTATGTACATTTGTGACTAGTCTTTTGTATTATGAGATAGTACGTATATCTGGCATATGTCTAGTCTTGTACTCAGTCTTTTGTAGTAACTTTGTACCAGCATTCACCAGTCTTTGGAATGGACTTTATATTTTTGTCATCGTTCGAGCGTTGTTTATATTATGGTCTTACTTTTGCTACTTTCCCTTAAATCTGCTTTATTATGCTCTTGTTGACTTCTGTTGCTCCCTAAATTAGGACTGCATATCGATCGGTTCAGTTTGATTTTGAAGTTTATCAGTTTGATTTATTGGTTATCGATTTGTAGACATGTTAAATCATTATAGAACCAATAAGATATTGATCTGTCAGCTATCAGTTATTGAGCGTCGATCTAAATGTTAAGATTTCACTCAAAAAAATCATTGAACGTCGCTTAAAAACAAGATGACAAATCAAATGAACCACGCACATGATTTGACAGATCGCATCTTGCTCAAAAGCAAACAGTGGCACATTGTAGAATAACCGAGAGTTGAGACAACCAGAAACAAAAGTATGAAACTAAACACTAAGTCAAGGACCGTATCTACCAAATGGTATAAATATTATTTATTAGTTTATTATCAGATTATCGGTTAATCCATTAAGAAAAAACATCAAATCATTGAGAACTGATAACCCAATAATAATAATAATAATAAAATCTAAAGTGTTACTAAAACGGCTAATCAATAAACCAATAAAAAAAATTAGATTTGGATTATCGATTTTTATTCAATTCTGAAAAACCCTACTCTAGGTCCTTAATAGTTGGGTTTCAAGCTAAGGGTTGACTTACCTACTTGTTGGAGTTAGTAGATGCATAATGACCTGAATTTTTGGATTGTGACATCGAACTATCCACACTTTTATCAAATTTTCTTTGTTTTAAAAAAAATAATGTGACATGACATTTTACTAAGAGAGAAGGGAAATTTTTTTATCATGGGCAGATATACAACTACTGTCAGTTGTTGGCTGCTACATGTTAATGGGCTCACATTCCACTTTCATTTCTCTTCCATTTTAACCTTTTCTTTTTTACTTTTACTTTCTCCTTTGAACTCTTTCTTGCCTTTTTCTATTTGTTATTAACATTTAACATAATTTTATTTTTATACTGATTTTTTCTCCATCCGACATCTGCATTAAAATTAGAGTATTTTAAATTTAAAATTGTGTAGGGCTTTATTCAAAGAAATATACAATCTATCAAGAATTTTTTTTCATATTCAAAGTTTGAACTCGAGACTTCTAATTAAGTAAGAAGCAATATTATCCTCTATCCCATCATATGTTTGAGGAAAAACCAAAAAGGGTGTTTAGAAATATTTAAATTTAATTTTTTGGATGAGTTTTAAGGAATCGAAGAAAGTGCAACCCAAAAAAATAATAATTGTGAAATCATTTTTTTGTTTTTGCATTTATTTTCTAATTTGATTTTTTTAATAATATCAAAAGTGCATTTTATAGATATAAAACTCATCAACTTTCTTCAATTCCTTAAAACTCATTCAAAAACTTAAATTTAAATTTTCGACACACCCAATTTGGTTATTCCTCAAATAAATGATGTGGTCGGGGATGATGTCGTTTCTTGCTTAACTAGAGGTTTCGAGTTCAAGCTTTAAATATAAAAAAAAATTGTAGACAGTAAATCTTTTCAAACAAAGTCTTAGACAATACAAATTTAAAATGATCGAATTTTAAAATACATATATTGAATGCAAAATAAAAAATCAAAAAATAAATACGATAGAAAAAAATAAATTTATATCAGGAGTTAACTAGTAGGAAAAAAAATGAAGAAACAGTTGGGAGGAAAAAGACAAAAATAAAAAAAAAAGGGTTAAAAATGAAAGAGAAAAAGAAATGTAATGAAATGAAATTGGAATGTGGATCCCATTAACATGTGACAGCCAATAAGGCCTTATACAACTGATACTAGTTAGTTGTATCTCTCCCATAATAAAAAAAAATTCAAAAGAAGGATACTATCTTATATTAAAATAGTTAAATGATATTGTACTCCTAGAAAATTAAAACAGATACAACTGGGCAATTTCTAAAACATGAATTTAAGGAATTTTATCTTTAGTCTTGATAATTTTGGATTTTATCTATGCTCTTAAAGGAAGGTTCTGGACTAATAAACACGTCATATGATTTATTTATTTTTGTTTCTTTCTTTTGAGGTTCATGCACTCCCCTTGATGTTTTATTCAATGCCTTTGTATATTTAAATATCATAAGAATTCCAGCATATTTTAAAATAATTCTTTAGCCATTAGTGAGAAGAAGAAAACACAAGTGAAGAAGAAATTAGGATAGAAGAAATACAAGTGCTCTTATACAAAACAAAAAAAAACATTAAGTAGATGAAGAGAAGAAAAAAGTGTTTTTTGTACACAACACTAGGTCATGTTGATTATGACAAGAAATTTTGATAAAGCTGCATATACACAAGTTTGAAATTACTTAGTTTTTTAATGCAATTTTGTACAGTTAAATTGAAGAGAGAAAATCCTTGTGAATCCTTTGCACAGACTTGGCATATGGCATATAATATTATAATATAAGGTGTGACACTAATTAGTAACTCTATAAAGTTGATAGTAGCAATCTCAAGTAGGGACCTTGTAAGAAGGGTCAACCATTTTCAAAATGAACAAGTTGCCAAGATCACCTCTTGATACCCTGTCAAAAATTGGATAAAAAATTAGAATGTGGTGACATAATCAATCAGCCTAAAACTCATTTGACCCGTACAATCCGTTCAGAATTTAATGAGTTGAACATAAGATACATTATTGATAGACTAAATTTGGGCAAACCCAACTATCTAGACACAAAGGACTTGTTTGTATAAGTTTATGTCATATATATGAAAACTTAATTGAAAGTATTTGATTAATAATGCTTATGAATACCCCTATAAATAAAGAATAAAAGTTGAGACGGGTTGAGCTATTACTCATTATATAACTTATTGTAAATTTTAATTAGGATCAGGCATGGACTCATTTATTAATTTAGTTCATCTTGCTCAGCCCAACTTCAGTCCAAATCGTCCATTTTTCACACCCTTAAGAAATAGTATTAATATTTTAAGGTTTGTTGTTGTAGAGTAAATTTCTCTTTACTGATCAACAAAGAGCTTCTCTTTACCCTTCTTGAGTTTATAATCCACTTCATAACAAAAAAAGGACAATCTTAAAAATATATACAAAATATTTCTCCATATAACAAGCCATTTAACTCCATGAATTGATATTTCAATTCTCTTGATTTCTTCATTTCTAATTATTGCAGAAAAAATTATTGCTCCAT
>NC_028647.1:46252698-46266478 GCF_001406875.1 Solanum pennellii | reverse complement strand
TTGGGGGGTTGGGGGGGGGGGTTAGTTGAGGATGATTACCATAGAAGGCCTAATTTCTACTGAACTTCAGATTCATCCTAATAGAACATGATACACAAACAGTTTGGAACAGTACAATCAAAATTTACTGTAACACAGCTGAAGGAAAATGTAATCCGAAGTGTGTGTGGGAATATGGCATTAAAGGCAACTAACTGGAAACAACAAATTAGCAAAGTATATTCAACAGAACTGCACATTATTGATCAAAAAAAAATCTTGTGCATATCTACAATAAATTAGATGTATAATTTGGTTTTATGGTAAAATTAGTGGTTTGAAGCTTTCCAAGTCTCTTAAAACATGAGAAAAGTGTAGGTTGTTTGAAGGAACAGTATATGAGATCTCTAGAATATTACTCTCCTCTTCTTCTTTATGCTTTTCACTATGTTTCTAATACCATAATTACATTCATTTTATATTAAATCTTAAACCCTTTTTTTTCTCTAGAGACTTCTTCCTGGAGAAGTTCCATCCTTTAGTTCATAAAGATCTAGGGATAATTTTAATTAGAACTCCGAAAATATCAGATATGGAAGCTCAAACTCAAAAGTTACTTCCATTTGTGGTTTGTTCTATCACCAAACTTCAGGGGAAAATCAAATTTAAAGTATCACTGTCTGAATTACAAGGAAATCTAAAAATTCTCCTTTTTTCCCCCATAAGTCAACCATGAATTCTAGTTTCACGTTTGTCTGAAAGACAAAAAGGAAAGAACAAAAAAAAGGAACTGCAAGTTCCTGGACTTTGGTCACTTAATAGAACATTTCGCAGAAACAAAAATCCAACAAAGGGGAAGGATACTAAAATAGAGAGTATTTCCACGATTACTAGTAGTAGTAAATAAGGGAGTTAACTTCTCAATAAATTTCAATATAACATTGTTGGGTATGTCAAAAAAAAAATTGATTCCAAATCAAATACCTGGTTGAAGAAGGGCCATCCTTCCATATTCTGAGCCCGAAGTGTATCTACATTTATTGCTTGATAGTTCAATCTAGATCGCAAAATCTTGGGTCTCTGTTCAAAATATTAAGCTATAAGTACCTTCATTTGTATAACTTTTCGAAATAACAAGAAGATTAACATCAACACAATACTGGCTACTTGATCATACAGTAGCCGAGATATGGAAACTAGAAAGTGCTAGGAACTCGGTATTTCACCCTCTTCCTTTACCTGACCTTTCTATGCAAAAGAGCATGCAATCACATACCAATACTAATCTTGTCTTTAGTAAATACTGCCTTGTACAGTAAAATAGAAGAGACAACTAATTCCGTTCATCAATTACAAAATTGGAATTTCCAGTACAAGTAAAATTGATTCAGCTAACAGAAAGAATATTAAGTTTCTGTCAATAGATATGAATATAAACTGGAATACTTAGAATGAACATAGCATGACCAGTCATAGGTGAATAATGATCCTACAGCCATAATATTCTATTGTAAACTGCATATGCCATTAATTGGTAACAATGGCAAGTTGATCTGGACTCTGGTGACTACTTAGACCAAATAGGGTCCAATTCAGAATGATCTGAAGGATCTTGTGTTCTCCTCATAAAGATGACAGTTGATTACATGAGAATAGTGCAAGTGATTAAGAATGGGCCTTAAACAAGTATTTTATGTGATAACCCAATCCTTAGTTTGGAGTATGTGCGTTCCATTTTATGTTTTGGAACTTCCTATTTGGTTTAATATTTTGGGACTTGTTGGTACAGTTTAGGTTGAGATCTGAGGGGTTTCGTATACAATTTTCCGTTTCAGCTGATGCTGATTTCTGGTACAGGCAATGTTATCACGATCACAGTTAAGGAAAATGATGTGCATCACAATTGTGTGCTCCCCTGCCGCAATCGCGTAGAGTAAATAGCGGGTCAAGGTCTAGACTTTTTTGGATTTCCCAAAGGCGTGGTAATGATCGTGTTGGGTCCCGATCAACCTGTAAGCAGTCTTGTGGGCACGTGGCGATCGTGATGAAGGTTCCCCGAGTATAAAAGTCAGATTTTCTGGATTTCTTTCATCGTACTACTATTTTTGGATATTTGGAAGCTCAGTTTGAGGTTGTTAAGATATGACACCTGGACCTAACTCAACCCCAAAAGCTAGCTCATGAGGGGAGGTTTGTCCAAGTCCATATAAGGAGACCAAATTCCCATCCGTCTACCGACGTGGGACATCTTAACACTTCCCTGCACGCTCAGACCTCAATTGGAGCATGAACACTTCTAAATGGGGCCATCATCTCTGGCTCTGATACCATGTTAAGGTATGGCATATGGGCCTAATGACATATCTTAACAGAGGTGATTTTAGACAAGGATTTGATTAGACTTTAGGATAGCAAAAACAATAACATGCCCAGTGAAACTCCACTAAGTGGGGTCTAGAGAGGATAGAGTATACGCAGACCTTACCACTTCCTCATGGAGGTAGAGGTTGTTTCCAAAAGACCCTCGACTCAAGTGCATCAAACCTTAGTAACGAAAGAAGAAACAATGAAGAGCAGTTAATAAGAAAAGTTGTGTAAAGTCTACAAGAAAGAAAAAATAACTACACATGGCAAGAAAGGTTTGACTAGTACTATGACATGCACTAATACGCCTAAATCTTCGCAAGGCAAGACAACACTTAACCGCTACTAACCTTATACCTCAATATGTGACCTCCACTCCATCCTATCTAAAGTCATTTCCACGATAATATGAAGTTCCATCATGTCTTATCTGATCAACTCTCCCCAGTACTTTTTGGGTCCACCTCACCCCTCTGCATACCTCTTACAACCAACCTCCGGTTGCACCTCCTCACTAGGGCAGCACACCTCCTTTTTACATGCCCAAACTATCTCAGCCTAGCTTTCCTCGTCTTGTGGCCACTCCCACCCTCTCCTAGATAATCTCATTTCGAATCTTATCGCTCCTAGTATGCCCACACATCTATCTCAAAATTTTCATATCCGGAACATGCATCTTCTAAACATATGAGCTCTTGATTGGTCAGCACTCCACTCCTTACACACTCTGTAGAACTTATCTCTAAGTTTAGGTGGTACTTCTTGTCGCACAAAACATCAACGGCAAGCCTCCATTTCATACATGTTGCCCCAATGCAATGTGTGACATCATCGTTAAATGTTCCCACCACCCTAGATTATGGACCCAAGATACTTAAAACCCTCTTTTTACAGGTCTGTGCGGCAAGCGTCACTTTCACATTTGCTACATCCAAACAACACTAAATTTGCACTATAAAAACTTCATTTTGCACCTGCTCTACCTGAACCCTTTAGACTCCATAACTTGTCTCTAAACATCCAACCTAGCATTAACTCAGTCTCGTATCTCATCAATCAGTACTATATCGTCCGCAAATAACATACCCCATGGAACCTCCTCCTGAATTGCGTCAACTCATCCATCACCAAGGCAAAAAAAAAAGGGCTAAGAATTGATCCCTGATCCCTAATGCAGCTGCAGTACTCAGAGTCTCCTCTCACCCGGTCTAACCCGAGTCTTGACTCCATCATACATGTCCTTATTCACCCTAATATAAATCATCGAGCCAGTTTCATTTCCAGATATGTTTTCAACTCTTCCAATTGGCCTCATCTTTATATGGATATCCGATGTGATTGAGATTTCAAATCTCCATCCTCCTTCATCAATGTGAATTAATGTTTGACAGCAACACTCTATGGGAGGCTTTCTTTATGTATATTCTGGCCCAAGTTAACTGGTTCCTATTCTTTGTGTCCTCATCAATTCCCATAAAGCCCCCACTTAAATTCCCAAATGCTATTAAACCTGTTTAATGACCATGCATGTGTTCGCGGTGTTATCAAAGGCGAACAGCGCAAAAAAGCTCAAAGGTCCGTGATGCTTTAAGCGCAAAGCTCAAATAAAGCATGGGCTTTAATGAAAAAAGCCACAAAGGGAGAAAAAGATACAATTATATATGTTTAGTCCAAGACTAGAAATTATAATCATGAATGACACATTTATGACCAAAGAAATTGAATTATTTTATGATTAAGTGAAATATCAATTGTTTAGTGTCACTTCTTCATAAGAGGCTCATTGTCAAGGAAAAGTTTGCCTTAGAACCTTGATGACAACACTGAAGCGCACAAAAAGCAAGGTCAAGCGCTCAACATGTTTTGAGCCTCGCTTCAGGGCTTAAGCGCGCCTTTGATGATACTGATGTGTTGGGATCCCAAAAGCTTTTAATCATGTGATGTTCTTCTTTCTTGGGTGCGAGTTCTGATCCAGCGATCAAAGACCACCATTGAAGAGTCAACCGTCTCCCGTTCCAAAACCAATGACCAGCTATAACCGCCTCCTTCCTCGATAGAAGCTCAAAAAGGAATTGATTATGGTTCACCGGTATCACCTTGAAGGTGAAGCACATCTTCCATCTACTAATGAACCATTTTTGTATAGCTTCTGGATTGGGCTATGATGAAAGGAATTGTTGAAGCATTCGACCAAACTTTAGGCTATAACTTGAGAGCTTTTCATATCCAGATCTGCAACATTACCATTTCGGGTTTCATTGGGAGAAACCTTGGTAAAAGATGGCAATTGTGGAAGCCTACTCAACATGTGATATTCATGGGGAAGAGAGATTAAATTTAAGATTGTTGTGATTTCCCAGAAATTGAGGAATTTTGGTGGCAATGTCTCGAGGAATTTTGGTGGCAATGTCTCCCCATCCTTTGTTTGTACAACTTCTGGGAGAATGATTGCATTTTTCTAGTGACCTAGACATGTTTCAATCCATACAAAGCAGCCAAAGTTGTTATAATTTTGATAGACTCTATAGATATATGTATTGAATGTCCTTCCGCGTCTCCTGTACAGATTTCCATTTCCTTTCGAAGCATTGTATAGATTCTCACAAACTCATCGCAGATTGTGTTATCTAGCTCATAAAATGCGTATATACAGTTGAATGGTGACATTCACAAACTCAACAATATACCCAGCTTGGTACGAATTTCAACAATGTATACAGTTCCATTAAAGGACCTAGAAGCATAATTTTCATGACATTCAGTAAAACAATTGAATGATGGTTATAGTTTTCACCTGAATCTGTAAAATAGACTTTGATGTAGTGTATATAAGTTCCCATTTTCCATTAAGCAGAGTTGAGTTGAGGGGCTCCTTTGTTGGATTGCAAGCTTCAAGTCTGCAAGCAATCTAATCAAATAACATTGTGTTGAGAAACTAAAAGAAACACACAATCAGTCAGAAAACTAAACCTAAACAGGATAATTGCAATGAGGTGATTAATTAATAAAGCAAAACCTGATCAATTATCTGCTGGTCTTGAGGAGTGGCGTCAGCGCCACGATCAAGAGGTTCAATGGCTTGAAGAAGCTCTTGTTTAATGGGTATAGGGTCTTTGGTCTTCTTGTTGAAGAAAGAAGGGAAGAAAGAAACGTTGGTCTGCCATTTTTTATTGAGAGGAGAAATGTTGGTATAATTATGGGAATGAGAATGAGGATGAGGATTTACGATACAAGGGAAAGAGAGATGAAGTTTCGTTGAAGCAATATGTGTTAATGGAGGGGATAGTGAGGATAAGGCCATGGGAATGCTGCAAATGAATGACTTTCTATTTTCTACTTCACACCACCATTCATTTGGTGGCTCTTAAGTTAAATTAAATAGGGAAAAAGGCATCTCCATATCATATCCGTTATATTTTTGGAACATTAACTGTTTAAAAATTTGAGAATATATATAACTTTACTTTAATGGGCATACACGTGTTATAATTTTATCTACATATCTCATACTTATTAAATATTGAGTCAACGAATAAGATTACAACATGTGTCCCTATTTAGTTTTTCGTTAAAGAGGAAAGCATATATGTTAAGTTTCATTTCAATCGTCATCTTAAAACGATCTTCATAATTAATATATAATTAAAAAAGATAAAGTGATAATATTACGTTTGGAAATAAAGAGAACTATATAATTGATTGGAAAAAGTTAATCCTTTAATATTTATTTTAAAGACCGTGCGAAGCGCGGCCAAATTCCCTAGTTATAAGATAAAGTTGAAGTTTTGTTTAGGCATGCGATATAAAAAATTTATATTGTATATTTTCTCATAAATATAAGAATTTCATAAATTGTAAAATTATTAAAATAGTCTCAATTGTTTATTCAATCTTATCAAATAAACAAAAAATTATAAAATCGCATAATAAAGTATTACAAAGTTATATGTTCTCCACTTAATTAATTGTTTCATCTGTAACTTTAATTGATCAAACTTTAGTTCAATAAAAAATAAATTGAACATAATTGTAGTATACTAATCTTTAATATAATTTTATCACATAGTACGACAATCTTCTCACGTTAAACTTGCATTTCTCTATCATGGGACCAAGAAGACAAACCAACATTGTTAGTTTGAGTCATTTGTTGATCAATATCATTTGCAACTATATTTTGATGCTCATAGACCATAAGTAATTATGTAACACCATACAAGTTATGACAATTTTCACTTGTGTCAATATTATATGGTTCATGTCTTGTTTCACTTATGTACAATTGAACATTTTCGGTGCATTAACTTCGTGCAAAAATTAAACATATTGAAAGTAGTGATTATCAAACATACATCTCCAATTTTGTCCTTTTTCATATTAAATTTCTTTAAACATTTTCATTTGTAGCCAAATGAGAAAAGAAAAATCTCTCTGTCTGCATTTATATTCACCAAATCAATTCTTAATTTATCATTTATATTCACCAAATTGAAATCAATAATTGGTGAGAATAATAAATTTTAAAAAGTAATGATGTGATTATTAATTTTATTTACTTATGAAATAAATGTTTACTAAATATAATGTGGAGTTGCTTTAACAAAAGATAAACTTATGGATCAAGTTTTTATAAATCCAAGTCTTGATATGGAATTTTCATATCATGATTTTTAGAGAATGATATTTTATCTCATGATATGAAATCATGAGATGGAATCGGCGTGAATCGTATGTCCAAACGTTAATTCTATCTCACGATTCAATATCATGATATGGTATCGCATGGTCAAACGCCTACTGAAATTATTACATTTTACTTGTGATGGAGATAACACTATGTTGGTGTAATATACCACAAATATAATAAATTATAGTTGAAAATAAAATGACATAAATGAATAAACAAATCTTTAGGCTGAGATACAGATATCTCGCTCTCTTTAAGGAGATTCAAGCCCACTGTGGCAAAATATACACCGCAGTATCACTCTTGACTTGTTCCCTCTAGGATACAACAGTCCAACAATGTCGTACAACTCAAACAACTCCGGATTAATTGAAGAGTCCAAAGCTCCACATAAGAACACATTCCTTCAACATATAAATACTCTCTTGCATATAGTGAATATAGTTGAAGATTTAGAATATTTTTCTATGTCTGAACTCTTTCTTCATTACTACACGCTACAATATTATTTACACTTCTCATCTTCTTTGAGATACTTCACAAAGGAAGAAACACCACTATTTATAGGTGAGGAAGTCTTCCATATAACCAATAGGTAGAATGAGGGATAGTAATGTTGGTGGATAAATGTGATAGATGTTACACGAATTACAAGAAACTAATGATCATATTAGTTACAAAAATTAATGACCATCAGAGTTACAAAAACTAATGGTCATATAGGTTACAAGAATTCATACAATTTATATCCACTAACTTATGCACTTAATATTTTATTTTAATAATAAATTACATATACACCAACACAGTAATCTTAAGGCAAAGAATTGTGAGTGCATTAATAGCTTTAATAGGAACGGAAGAAAGATTAATCAGTAAAACCAAAAAAATTATCTAAATTACGTCTTTTTTGAGTTTTTTTTTTAGTTTCATATATTAACTATTGGGACGGTTGGTTTAGTATGACTAATATACTTTTATCTTTTATTTGGAAAAATCTTGACACATGACATTTTATAGAGATAAGATATTGACCTTGATAAAAATTAAAAAATATTTATAAAAAATAAAATTTAAAATATTTTTCTTACCCTCTCCACGACTCCACCACCATCTTCCACCCCGTTCCGCCTGCCCCCTCCCCTCCCCCCGAGCAATCCCCAATTATTATTTTTAAAAAGTATTTAATATATTTTTTTAAAATTTATACTTCACCTCCGCCCCTCCCAAACCACCCAATCATTCCCAATTCTTTTAAATATTATTTTTATTTAATAAAAGAAATAAAATTTTACTCCACCTTATCTAACTAGTTGCTCCTAATTTATTTATTTATTACATTTTTCTAGTTTGTGTTAGATATGTTCTTAAATTTTTAGGAAAATATTTCTCTCTACTTTGGTACTGAATATAACATAAATAAGAATTTATTTTTAAAAAAAAGTATTGCAGGAAGTAAAAAATACTTTCTCAAAATCATGTGTATATCTAACAAAAATTAAGAAAAAAAAATTAAACTCGAGCGGACCCCATAAGCCCTAGAGGTACAGAAAATATATAAGTCTCCTGAGAGAAGAGTACCTCAACCGAAAGCCTAGCTCCCAGCCCAAGGAATCATTCATATCCAGTCAACTCCCATCCCAGCTAGCAAGAATAACAATCAATTTAGATCGCCAAGCCAGCCAATCCACTCCTAGGGGTGTAAGCCACCTAGCTAGTAAGAGTGACCCAAAGGTGTGTCGACTCTAAAGAGGATCTCAAGGCCTCCAACCAACTAGCTCACTCCCAGGGCCATAAGTTGCCAGCTAGCAAGAGTTACCCGGAGGCGTGTCAACTCTAAGGAGGTTCTCAATAAGTAGGTCCCGTGCCTACATGGATCGATGTCCACTCAAGAGAATAACGAAGTGGCTCCAAGCCTGAACTGCTCCGATCCTGAGAAAGCACATAACCTCCGGTAACACATTGGAGTCGCAGAGATCGGGAGAAGGTAGAAGGTCTACAAGTTGTGCAAACGCCTAAACTAGGCTTCTATTACACCCAAGTCTTCTATTCCAGTCTATAAGGATCTAGTTTATCTGAAACGATGTCAGAGACATAAAAAGCTACGAGGCTCGTGAGTCTAAGGAAACACTAGCCTATCTTAGACTAAGGCCGAACATACTTCAGAAAATAAGTAATAACACTAGTAATTTAAATATCATGCAACAACACAGATACAACTAAGTAGTAGCACTAGTAATTTAAACATCATGCAACAACACACATACAACCCTAACTAGCACAGTCGTACCCTCAAAACAGTGATGATCAACCCTAAAACATGGTTTCTAAGAAGAACAGTAAGAACAACTAGGTACCCACCCCCAATTCACACTAATCATCATGATTTCACACATTCGTGCTCAATCTAATTAGAAAGAAAGTTGTTACCTACTTGTAGGTTGACCACACGCACTTCAAATCACAACATCAGAGCTTTTCCTTTCCAAACGGCCTCCGAGTGCTTCCACGCTATCATGATAAGAATCACAACATTAGTACGATCATTAGATATCGAAGTCATATAAAATGGAAATTGACCAACTTTTGAGTCAAATGAGAATTGTGGAAGCCGCACCAGAATTTTCAAAATTGACTCTGTCAAGAGGTCCTAAAGCAAGCACCAAGCTTCAGTTCCAAAATTGAACACAATATGGGGCCTGAATCAGCGAACAACAACACATGAACAAATATCAACAAGAAATCCAAAGAAAAGGATTGGGGCAGAAGCTTCAATCTCAAATTCACCTCAAACGGAGGTTCACCAACACAACCCGATCACTCCGCCTCATAGCCTCGACAATTACAGAGGCATGGGACTTTGAACTGTCATTCGAGTAGGACAAGCAATAAATTGTGGGAAAGCATACATGTTCTTCACTAAGTTGTGTAATATTGTGAAGGATCCGATGAAATATTGTGGGAAAGCATATATGTTCTTCACTAGGTTGTGTCGGGTAGTGTAGCTGTTGTGTGTACCCGCCGATCGTGTGGGGGTTCAATATGTCTTATAGGCTTATAGGGGTCTATTTAGGTTTTAGATAACCTCACTAGTTTCGTTATTTATCTTAGTATTCCTAATGTGATTAATGTCTAGTTAAGCCTCTACTATTGCCTCATTACCATGTCATTTACTAGTTTATTATTATGTTATTGCAAATACGAGCTCACTCGGCCTATGATGCCTACTAAGTATTTGTTGTTTTGGTACTGATACTAAACTTTACATCTTTTTCCTAAATGCAGATTCAAGTTCTAGTTGACCGCCTTGCTTCTCATGCTACTAAAGTTGGTGTTCCGGAGATTGAGGGTGAGCTTCTTGGTGTTCGTGGTTGACTCATTTCCTTATGTACATTTGTGACTAGTCTTTTGTATTATGAGATAGTATGTATATCTGGCATATGTCTAGTCTTGTACTCAGTCTTTTGTAGTAGCTTTGTACTAGCATTCACCAGTCTTTGGAATGGACTTTATATTTTTGTCATCGTTCGAGCGTTGTTTATATTATGGTCTTATTTTGGCTACTTTCCCTTAAATCTGCTTTATTATGCTCTTGTTGACTTATGTTGCTCCCTAAATTAGGATTGCGTATCGATCGGTTCAGTTTGATTTTGAAGTTTATCAGTTTGATTTATTGGTTATCGATTTGTAGACATGTTAAATCATTATAGAACCAATAAGATATTGATCTGTCAGCTATCAGTTATTGAGCATCGATCTAAATGTTAAGATTTCACTCAAAAAAAAATCATTGAACGTCGCTTAAAAACAAGATGACAAATCAAATGAACCACGCACATGATTTGACAGATCGCATCTTGCTCAAAAGCAAACAGTGGCACATTGTAGAATAACCGAGAGTTGAGACAACCAGAAATAAAAGTATGAAACTAAACCCTAAGTCAAGGACCGTATCTACCAAATGGTATAAATATTATTTATTAATTTATTATCAGATTATCGGTTAATCCATTAAGAAAAAACATCAAATCATTGTGAACTGATAACCCAATAATAATAATAATAATAAAATCTAAGTGTTACTAAAACGGCTAAATCAATAAACCAATAAAAAAATTAGATTTGGATTATCAATTTTTATTCAATTTTGAACAACCCTACTGTAGGTCCTTCATAGTTGGGTTTCAAGCTAAGGGTTGACTTACCTACTTGTTGGAGTTAGTAGGTGCATAATGACCTGAATTTTTGGATTGTGACATCGAACTATCCACACTTTTATCTATTTTTCTTTGTTTTTAAAAAAATAATGTGACATGACATTTTACTAAGAGAGAAGGGAAATTTTTTTATAATGGGCAGATATACAACTACTGTCAGTTGTATGAGGGCCTCACTTGGCTGCTACATGTTCATGGGACTCACATTCCAGTTTCATTTCTCTTCCATTTTAACCTTTTCTTTTTTACTTTTACTTTCTCCTTTAACTCTTTCTTGCCTTTTTCTATTTGTTATTAACATTTAACATAATTTTATTTTTATACTGATTTTTTCTCCATCCGACATCTGCATTAAAATTAGAGTATTTTAAATTTAAAATTGTGTAGGGCTTTATTCAAAGAAATATACAATCTATCAAGAATTTTTTTTCATATTCAAAGTTTGAACTCGAGACTTCTAATTAAGTAAGAAGGAATACTATCCTCTATCCCATCATATGTTTGAGGAAAAACCAAAAAGGGTGTTTAGGAATATTTAAATTTAATTTTTTGGACGAGTTTTAAGGAATCGAAGAAAGTGCAACCCAAAAAAATAATAATTGTGAAATCAATTTTTTGTTTTTGCATTTATTTTCTAATTTGATTTTTTTAATAATATCAAAAGTGCATTTTATATATATAAAACTCATCAACTTTCTTCAATTCCTTAAAACTCATTCAAAAACTTAAATTTAAATTTTCGACACACCCAATTTGGTTATTCCTCAAATAAATGATGTGGTCGGGGATGATGTCGTTTCTTGCTTAACTAGAGGTTTCGAGTTCAAGCTTTAAATATAAAAAAAAATTGTAGACAGTAAATCTTTTCAAACAAAGTCTTAGACAATACAAATTTAAAATGATCGAATTTTAAAATACATATATTGAATGCAAAATAAAAAATCAAAAAATAAATACGATAGAAAAAAATAAATTTATATCAGGAGTTAACTAGTAGGAAAAAAAATGAAGAAACAGTTGGGAGGAAAAAGACAAAAATAAAAAAAAAAGGGTTAAAAATGAAAGAGAAAAAGAAATGTAATGAAATGAAATTGGAATGTGGATCCCATTAACATGTGACAGCCAATAAGGCCTTATACAACTGATACTAGTTAGTTGTATCTCTCCCATAATAAAAAAAAATTCAAAAGAAGGATACTATCTTATATTAAAATAGTTAAATGATATTGTACTCCTAGAAAATTAAAACAGATACAACTGGGCAATTTCTAAAACATGAATTTAAGGAATTTTATCTTTAGTCTTGATAATTTTGGATTTTATCTATGCTCTTAAAGGAAGGTTCTGGACTAATAAACACGTCATATGATTTATTTATTTTTGTTTCTTTCTTTTGAGGTTCATGCACTCCCCTTGATGTTTTATTCAATGCCTTTGTATATTTAAATATCATAAGAATTCCAGCATATTTTAAAATAATTCTTTAGCCATTAGTGAGAAGAAGAAAACACAAGTGAAGAAGAAATTAGGATAGAAGAAATACAAGTGCTCTTATACAAAACAAAAAAAAACATTAAGTAGATGAAGAGAAGAAAAAAGTGTTTTTTGTACACAACACTAGGTCATGTTGATTATGACAAGAAATTTTGATAAAGCTGCATATACACAAGTTTGAAATTACTTAGTTTTTTAATGCAATTTTGTACAGTTAAATTGAAGAGAGAAAATCCTTGTGAATCCTTTGCACAGACTTGGCATATGGCATATAATATTATAATATAAGGTGTGACACTAATTAGTAACTCTATAAAGTTGATAGTAGCAATCTCAAGTAGGGACCTTGTAAGAAGGGTCAACCATTTTCAAAATGAACAAGTTGCCAAGATCACCTCTTGATACCCTGTCAAAAATTGGATAAAAAATTAGAATGTGGTGACATAATCAATCAGCCTAAAACTCATTTGACCCGTACAATCCGTTCAGAATTTAATGAGTTGAACATAAGATACATTATTGATAGACTAAATTTGGGCAAACCCAACTATCTAGACACAAAGGACTTGTTTGTATAAGTTTATGTCATATATATGAAAACTTAATTGAAAGTATTTGATTAATAATGCTTATGAATACCCCTATAAATAAAGAATAAAAGTTGAGACGGGTTGAGCTATTACTCATTATATAACTTATTGTAAATTTTAATTAGGATCAGGCATGGACTCATTTATTAATTTAGTTCATCTTGCTCAGCCCAACTTCAGTCCAAATCGTCCATTTTTCACACCCTTAAGAAATAGTATTAATATTTTAAGGTTTGTTGTTGTAGAGTAAATTTCTCTTTACTGATCAACAAAGAGCTTCTCTTTACCCTTCTTGAGTTTATAATCCACTTCATAACAAAAAAAGGACAATCTTAAAAATATATACAAAATATTTCTCCATATAACAAGCCATTTAACTCCATGAATTGATATTTCAATTCTCTTGATTTCTTCATTTCTAATTATTGCAGAAAAAATTATTGCTCCAT
>NC_028647.1:46216591-46251459 GCF_001406875.1 Solanum pennellii | reverse complement strand
TGGGGGGGGGGGTTAGTTGAGGATGATTACCATAGAAGGCTAAATTTCTACTGAACTTCAGATTCATCCTAATAGAACATGATACACAAAAGTGCTTAAGTGGCTCAAATGTTGGATGGTAGAGATATTCAATAGGTAAAAGTCCTACTTATGTGCCCAAACAAAATATGTGGACAACTTTGAAGGTCTTCAATGACTTGAACCATCTAATTTTTACATGGGGACAAATTGCAGAGTTATGGTATGTTTTTAAGCTACTTCCCTTTCCCATTTCAAGCTTGGAGAAGTTGTCCTTAGTTTTCTCAAAATATCAGTACGTTATGTTCAAGCATACATGATACCAAACTGTACAAGTCACCAGATTTACATACTCTCCTACTTAAGAAAAATCACTACTTAAGGGAACACAAAAAATCAAACAATAGCTGTGGGCCGTTTAACAGTTACTTTAATGAAGCTTGTTGCTTACTTGGATACAACAGCAGATGCAAAAAACTCATCAGCTAAAGAAGCAATTTGATCAAGTGCTGTGTTCGGGTCTAATGCTTTCAGCTTAAGCAGACTAGTGACAGCAAATAGTCCCTATGATGCAGTCACTTTCTGATACCCCAGTGGCCAGCTTTACCAGTTCCCGACTGCACAAATTATGTATCCTTCCTTTTTACAAGGTGTATGCTCCCAAAATCTCTCTTATTTTCGTTGACAACTGAAATTTTTTGAGAGACAACTGGTGCTCCTTAACCCTTCTCCACTTAAATGCTAGGATTCTGCCGGTGGCAGAGTTCGAACTTGTGATGTGCACCTAATCCACACATCATGCGTTGTGCTCTAACCAATAGACGAAAGCCCTGAGGACTTCCTGAATTCCTCCTTTGAGGAACCAAAATCTCTGAGGTTCCTCACAACTTTTGGTAAAAAGGAATTCACACAACACAAGAATATCCAATTGGTTGTACAAAAGAACCAATTATAAGCATCTGGTAAGCAACTGTCCTTTCTCTGCAAAAGCAAAGTTTGAGGTCATATTGACTGCAGTTGTAACAGCTCATCAAGGATTATGACTGGCTTGAAGACTTCCAAGTAGCTGGAAACATGATGTTATTATTGCTGAACAGAAGATACATGTGTGCAATGTGCAGCAGAAGGCTCAGCAGAGACAATCTGTTGGTTCAGACAAAATCCATTTGACCAGATTTCACATATAGCATGGGTATTTTGTCTTTGAAATCTCAAGAGCCTGAAAAAGTTGGACACAACAGTTAGTCTCAAAATAACCAAAAGCCTACGATTTAGTGTTGTCCTTCAGAATTCTAGAGTAAGACAGAGAGGGAGACACATTGAGAATGCACAACTTGATTTCTCTTTGAAGCTACTATGGTTAAACAGTGTGTACGCATGTTCCAAAATAGAAGATAATGCACAGATTACTAGAATACAACCTCCCTAATTGATTATAATAGATATATTGTGCATTCCCTGGACCTAATTCATATATTATATCATATTTACAAATATCTTAGACAAAATAAATGAAATCCACTATATAAGTATTAATCAACAAGTAGGAAACCGACCAAAACAATTTAGTTCAAGTGAGTAATTAAAATAAGAAACTTTCTAAGAAGACAAGTCAAAAGACCAAACTGTCTTCTTGCAGAAAGTACTGCTTCATTCCACAATTGTCTTCAACTGGTCTGCTAGACCAGTGGCAGGTCAGAAAATGCAATGTCTTGGGACTGAACAAATTTCTCAAACAATAACACACTAACCCAAACCCCATTTGGCCTACATATGCATTTGCTTTAATCCAGTGCAGAAGTGACAGATTGGAAACACAATATTTGGGACTACGAACGAATTTTCTCCGCATTGATACTCCCATCTAACTTCAAAGGAATTATTACTCTCCATCCCATCTTCTGTGGAGGTGTTTGACTGGGTACAAGGTGTCAAGAAAGAAGAAAGACTTTAAACAACTTGTTTTAAAATGAGATTTCTATGGCTATAAAATCATTTCATTAAGAGTAATATAAATTAAAAAATTAAAGTTAAATTACTTCTGATATAGAAAAGTGTCACTTTTTTGGGGACAAACTAAAATGGGAAGTATGTCTTATAAAATGGGACAAAGGAGTAACATTTTGAGTGTGCCTGGCAACATGTGTTCATCTCGTTGGGAGGCACTCTCAATCAAAACCATAAAAAGATGGGAGTTACAGGAATTCAAAACACAGACCATAATGATCTTTGGATTTTAGACCTATCACTCATGTTGATAGTTTCTATAAGATATATGCAGTTGGTTTTTTCTGCTCAAACAATTCTTTGAAATGGGAAATTGGAAGGAAATAATTGAACTGGATAAGTCAACGAATCAGCAGATTCAAATGCAATTTTGAATGTTAGCGAACGCGAGTCATATATCTGAGCGGCAAGAATGTTGAAAAGACAAATGAAGGAACAGGGACTTGGAGCATTCTGAGCCAGTTGAAAGATCTCACACCATGAGATGGAAGTTGGGGGAAAAATGCGCTTTTTCAGTCAAGTCCTTTATGAGAAGCTTTTGGTGAGAGCAGAGGAGGTTATTCCGTAAAGCCAATTTGGATTCCTAAGGTGCCAAGGAAGCTGTGCTTTTTCACATGATTAACTGCTATAGGGGTGATTTTGACAGCAGAAAACATTAGGAAAAGGAAGTTGTTTCTATCAGCTGGTGTTACTTATGCAAGGAGGTGGGCGAAGATGTAGATCATCTCTACTACACTGCAGTCTGCCCATAAGACTGGTGGAATATGTTCAATTAGTCTGGTATGTCTGAGGTGATGCCAAATTCAGTGAAGGATTAGTTGTTTTGCTGGAAAGTTGGAAGAACAGGCATGGAATGTTGTTCCTCTGGCATTGACATGGATCATTTGGAGAGAGAGAAATAAGAGAGCTTTTGAAGGGCTAGAATTGAGTTTTGGGCAATTAAGGAGTAGTCTCTTATCCCTTATTTATTTTTGGTGTGCCCATGTAGTTCCGGATTGTTTAAAGGATTGAATGTTTTTTGTAGAGAACCATATCTTTTTATAGTTTCTCAACTTTTAGGTATACTTCCTGTATATGCCGATTTTGACCTTTGATTTATGAAGTGAAACAATTTACCTGATCAAAAAAGAAAAAAGAAAAAAGAAACAAGCAGTTGAGGAAAAGTTGGTACATTATCCCAGCCCATAGTAGTGCTTTTGAAATAAATAGAACTTACCTTA
This sequence comes from Solanum pennellii, assembly GCF_001406875.1. Taxonomy (NCBI): domain Eukaryota; kingdom Viridiplantae; phylum Streptophyta; class Magnoliopsida; order Solanales; family Solanaceae; genus Solanum; species Solanum pennellii. The sequence continues at coordinate 46,248,214 of NC_028647.1, read as the reverse complement.
CTGAACAGAAAAAGAGTGAAATAAAAAGCAGGGAAACATCATATGAACATGGCAAGAAATTGCTTTTCGTTTTATTTTATTTTTTACAAGTAATTATAAGACTATTGATGTAAAGGAGTTGCATTTAAGTAATGCCTTTCCAATTGCAGTGAAGCATCATATATGAAAAAGAAATAAGAGATCCATAGACACAAACTAGAATTTTTGGGATAAAACGATGGGGATTACCAAAAAGATCAAATGAATGAAAAAACATTCCTATGACATCAACTTGCCAATCCAAACTATACACAAAAGGTAAGGCAGGGGTGGAACTATCCCAGGAGGAAAGGTAACGTTTGTTAGACCCTCACAGAAGTAGTATAAGAAGTAAAACTGTTTCAGTGCTTTGCATCACCTGATAAATTTTGTGCTTAGTCAGCCACTTGCTGCCTGGATAAATTTAAATCCAGCTCTGCCAAGCCATTCGCCTGAATAATCTAATTTTCAATGCCACATTCCACGTTGAAATGGAAAAGCCTTTTGGTGGCTCACCTACATTTACAGGTTGTCCAATGCTACAACTGAGGAACTGAGAAGAATAAGCATCCATTATCCCAGTGTAGTCTAATCTCCATTCCAACCTGAAGTTTCTTCCCTCTAATGATTTTTCCCCATTTTCCAATGAGATTATAGTAACTCCCCCGCCATCTCAACTTCATCAAATAGGTATCACCAGTGTCATCATCTCGAGCATTAATATTCATCTGATGTTCATTTCTCAGTTGTTCTCTGGCTTGCTGTGACCAGTAAAAAAGAATATGATCTTCAACAGCCTTGCCGGGCAAAGTAAGAAATGGATGATTGGTATCCACATCAGACAATGTAAGTGCCTTCTTAATAGGCCAATTATCCATTGCCGAGGCTGTGGCAACATACCGCTCCTGGGGTACTGAGAAGAACAAGCATTCATTTGCCCAGCGCAATCTGATCTCTTTCCCAACACCAAGTCCCTTCTGCCGAATTATTGCTCCCCATTTCCCAATAAGGTTATAGAAATTCCCCCTCCACTTAAATTTCATTATATAACCTTCGCCAGTATCATAATCTCGGGCATTTACATTCACATGCTCCTCCTTCCTCAGCAGTTCTTGTTGCTGAGGTGTCCAATGCACAAGGATATGATCCTCAACTAATCGACGGGGCAGAGGGAGAAATGGATGATTGGTGTCCACATCAGAGAGCGTCAAGATCTTCTTAATGGGCCAATGGTCCTGCACTACTGGTGCTGCAACCATCCGAATTGGTGGGACTGCAACAATCTGCTGCTTTGGGACCGAGAAGTACAAGCATCCATTTTCCCAACGTATTTTAATCTCTTGCCCTACATCAAGTCCTTTCCCTCTTACAACTCTGCCCCACTTACCAATCAGATTGTAATAGCTTCCCCGCCATTTCAACTTCATCACATACATCTCACCTGTATCATCATCTCGGGCATTAAAATCTATTTGGCCTTGGGTTCTCAAATGCTCCTGTTGTTCTGTTGTCATATGCAACACAACGTGGTTCTCCACTTGTTGCCGAGACAAAGTGAGGAATGGATGAGTGATATCTACATCAGACAACGTCAGAGCCTTTTTGATAGGCCAATGATCCTGCATTTGGGGTACACAGCTGTAGATCGCTGCTCTTTTCATTCCTACAACAACCACAGATACGAATCAGATTATAATCAACAACCGCCTAAATTGCAAGCCTAATAACACAAATAAATTTAACGAGCAACATTTCAATCAAGTATGCCCTTAACCCAAACTACATTCAGAGGATTTACCTTAATTAGACAACCTTTACCCTAGCAGTCAGCCTACCGCACTCCCCTCAAAATTTAACCTAGTACGTGATTAGACTCCAACATACATCACGCTAACGCTAACAACAAAATCATTTTGCACCAAAATTCTCACTTGATCATTAATTTAACATAGTAACAAGACAGAGAATACATGGATAAACTTATAATCAATTACTAATTGTTTCAGACCTAGTTAAAAATTAAATAACTGCAAAAGAAACAGACAAGAAAAGCTCACTGCTTTGAGACCAAAACACAGTACACCTACTCCTACTACTACCACTAAGCCTTAATTCCAAACTCATTGGGTCTGATATGTAAATCCTCAACACCCTCAAATCTAACACCAAACATGCCCAAAAAAAAAAAAAAAAACTTGAATGAAAACATATAAAGTCAATGATAAGAATCTTGATTTGCTACATTAATAAATTCAATAAGGCATCAGCTTTGATACTTAGCCAAGAAAAAACAAAGATGATTCTAAGTTGTTACCAAAGTGGCAGTATGGTGAAGAAAACAAAACGCTGAGAAAGAGATAGTTATTGGGAATGAGATTAAGTGTATGTGTTTATATATATTAGAGGAAAAAGTGAATCTTGGATCACAAGGGTTTGGAGGGCCAACAAGAAATAGTATGATGAACAACACATTTGATGAGAAGGAAAAGCATGTGAGAAGTGGTTTGAATTGGGGGAAATATAGAGGTAAGAAGGCAAATTGTCATGTTTTGATGATTGTAAATGGTGGGTGATGGATGCTTTGTGTGAAAGAAGAAACAACAAAAGAGGGTCATTGGCCGACCCAATTGGTGTGATTAGGTATTTTACACAAAAATACCTCCATTCTACTACTCTTCTTCCACTTTAGTTGTTGGGTCAATCAATTTTTTTATTTATTTCTTTCTTTCAACTTAAAATTAATTTGATTTTACATTATTAAGTTTTAATCATGTCCAAACGAGTCCTTAGTTTCTATTATCTTGTGGAATTTTTTATTTTGAACTAGTCATGAAAATTGACAAGTAAAATACATGTGTTATGACAACATTTTTTCTCAAAATTGTAATTATGGGTCTCGTAGTAAATGAGAAAAAATAATTAAAATCTCCCCCCTCCCCCCACCCCCCGGTCTTTAGTCTTTGTAATTTTTTCTTCGTTATCGTCCTTTTCCATCACCCCTCTTGAGATTTCCCTAGTATTCCCCTCCTACCAATGATTTTAGAATCAATTTCGATAATGTCAAGATTCAAATGGTTGTGGCCAGCACCTAGACCAATCTCATATGAGTTAACACATGTAAACATCTAAATATCTAGACAAAAATGTAGAAGCACAACAAAATATGAATACCTTTACCAGAAATAATATGGCCAAGGAATACAACTGACCTTAGACCTTAACCAAATTTCACACTTGTTGTACTTAGCAAACAACTGAAAATCCTTGAGAACTTGCCAAACGATTCTCAAATGATCGGCATGCTCATTCTTACTCCTTAAATAGATCAATATATTATCAATAAACACAATCACGAACATTTCAAGGTATTGCTTTAACACTTTGTTCATCAAGCCCATAAAAGTTACACGAGCACTCCTTATCCCAAAAGAAATAACTAATAATTCATAGTGACCATACCAAGTTCTGAAGCCTGTCTTCGGAACGTCATGTTCTCTTACTCTCAACTGATGATAACTCGATTGGAGTCGATCTTGGAAAAAAAAAAAACAATACCTTGAAGTTGATCAAACAAGTCATTAATCATTGGGATGGGATATATATTCTTAAAGGTAACCTTGTTCAATTGTTGATAATCAATACACATGCGAAGAGAGCCTTCTTTCGTTTGAACAAATAAAATGGGAGCACCCCATAGAGAAATACTCAGCCTCAGCCTTACCTTTATCCCAAAGGTCATTTAATTCATCCTTAAACTTCTTAAGTTCTACTAGAATCATTCTGTAAGGAGGAATGTATATAAGTTGTGTATCTGGAAGAAGGTCAACTCCAAAGTCAATTTATCTTTCAGAAGGAACACTTGGAAGATCATGGATAAACACTTCAGGAAACTCATTCATAATAGAAATTGACTCAAGAGTAGGGGCTTCGGAATTCATATGCCTAACTCGTACTAGACGATAGAAGCAACCCTAAGAAATCATCTTTCTAGCTTTAAGGTACGAAATAAACTAACCTCTAAGAGTGAATTATTACCTTTACACTCTATGATTGGTTCTTTCGGAAACTGAAAGTTAACCACTCGGGTTCTTCAGTCAATAGAGGCATAACAAGAGTGAATTCAATGCATACCAAGAATAATATCGACATTCAACATATCTAACTTTACTATATCAACTGAGGTAATTTTTTTTAAATATTGAGATTGGGCAATTTCTATAAACCCATTCAGCCAAAATAGAATTACTTATAGGAGTAGAGACTAAGAAAGGTTCTAAAAGTATTTTAAGGCTCACGTAAAACTTCATAAAAATATAAGGAGTCACAAAAGACAAGATAGATCTTGGATCTAGCAACACATAAACATCATGTAAGACTCGCTACTCTCTTGATCATGTTGAGTTTCAAGAGCATAAAATATTTTGTGACGTTGTCCGCCACTAGAACTAGATGAAGCACCCTGTTGAGTAGGTCGACCAAAAGAAAAATAGACTGAATTTTTCGATGACCATATTCGCCCTTGTTAACAATCCAATGGAAATTTTTGAATCTATGGCCAAACTTACGCAACCAAAATATGCACCAAAATTAGCTAAACAATCACCGAAATAACCCTTCCCACATTTATGACATATGGGGATAGAGAATGCCTACTAGAAGCACTCAACTTAGACACCGGATCACTAGAACAAGAGTCCACGACTGAATACTTTGCCGAAACTAACGACAACCACCACCACCAGATCTTTGATAAGAGTAATCAACACTATCGGTCCACGCCTGCTTAGTCTTCTTAGCACTTTCCTTAAGCTTCTCTTCCTCAATATTTTGAGCATGAGTCATCAACCTCAAAATATCCATTTGTTTGATCGACATAATTGTTCTACACTCTTTGACAATTATTTTTTATACAACAAAACAAACTTGCTCATCCGAGCTCTAGAGTCTGCAATTATTGTCGGAGCATACTTCAATAATTGAGTGAACTTCAAAGTGTATTCATTCACACTCATATTTTGTTGCTTCAAATTGATGAACTCTTGCATCTTAGATTCTCTCATGTGAAGAGGAAGAATCGATCTAGAAAGCACCCTTGAACTTGTCCCAATCCAAAGGACCAACATCAATAACCCTTTCTTCCTTCCATCAATTGAATTATACTTGAGAATTCACTTTTAATTAGTAAGTATCCAAGTTTGCCTTTTCAGACAGAGTCAAACCCATAATGTCCACAATATTTTGAATCCTCTTAACGAACTCTTGTGGACCTCATCCATATTAGAACCATGTAATTCCAAAGGAATTATCCTTTTGAAGTCACAAACCCTAGTCGTTTTTGTACCTATATTTGGGTTCACATGAGTTATAACCTCACTGTTAGCTTGCACAATCATAGCTTGGGTAAGCATTTGAAAAAGAAGCCTTAGACTAGCATGTGAGACTTGCTCGGCCAAAGATCGGTCGGAGCTTGAGTTATTTTGGGTTCCACATTCAAATTTCTTGTTATGGGATCTCTTCTTGAAGGCATATTCTGAAAATGCATAGAAGAAGATTTAGAAGGAAGCTTTTATAAAGCTCAACTCTATCGCACAACATCATAAATATGGAACAAGACTCTACTTAATGCGACTTCTCAGACATCCTAAGAAACTTGAACATGACATTTTATATACGAAGTCATGACCAAAAAATTTCCCCTAGACATAGTGAATAGAATTTTGTTAGACTCTAAATGAATCACATGAAATAGCATGACACTAAGATAAAAATATAACTGAAATAAAAATAAGAAATCTCATATAAAGTCTCATCATAAAACTAAATCAAATTACAAAATCATAATGCATAATACTATATATGTCTAATAATAAGTATCTACTACGTAATAAGTGACTAGGACAAGCCCTAGCTCACATGAACAAGCCGAAAACAGAAGTAAGTCTGAAATAACATGAATAAAATATATGTGTCGTGCCCCCTAACTATGAGAATTCACCAATTCAAAACCAAGTTGATATGATCCAATACTGACCACGGCCTAGGTAAGGTGCATTAAAACCTATATTATAAAACAATATACACATAGAGAAGTATGTGATCAGTACTCGGAGTGTACTGAATATGAGGAAAGATGCATGAGTGTAACATTGCAACATGATAAGTATGAAAACATGATAATGTCATGACCAAGTAAACACAACATAAATTTGATCATATCATTTCATAATATATAGTGCAAGGTCATGCATTATTCTTCAAATCATAATCATAACATAAGTTTTGAGAAAGTCATAAATCTTTGTAGGAGTTGTTGTCAATTGACATAAACTAACTGAGTTATAACATGGAGCTCATCCACATCGAAAAGAAAGTATCCTACTTGCCAAGGTAGAAGCCATAGTCATGAGCTTAGGTGGATCCACTAGCTATTTTATCTATTTGAGACATTCTATGGAGGCACGTAATTCTAGGACCTGGGTAATCGTCACCAGTCCAACTCGGCGCTAAGTATCTCCCAACAGAAAACATGCATATTCGTAATCATACTCATATTCATAATATTTGAAATTGCAAGAATCGAGTAATACTAAACCATTCAAAAATTTCATAGAATGAATCCTTTAAAACCATGATTTTATAACATATTATAAGAGAAACTTAATTGAAAGCATCTAAATTATGATAATATTTTCATAGTAAAAAGGACATTCCAGTCGAAAGTGGTTAAATCATATCATTCTTTCATCGTATAAGACACTTCAATAGGAAGCCTCAATTATCATAATTGATTGATAGTTTAATTGAAAGCATCCTTGAATTCATAAAAAAATTTTCATATCAAAATCACTAATATATCATGAGTTCATACGAAATTCATGAAAAACATTAAAATATGATCAAATCATGCATAAGAAGATCATTTATGATAAATAAACTTTATATCAATTGAACCCTTAAAAGAATTATGAAAATCTAGAATTTGGTGAGAATCATAAAGTAGAATTTGGGGATAATGCACAAGTATCCCCTCAACCTATATCCAAAATCTCAGAGACACACTTATACTATACTAAGGTCCTATTACCCCTCTGAACTTATTTTATTAATAATTTTGTACCCCTTTTCGGCCTATGTGGCACTATCTTGTGGGCCCAATGTTGGTTGGCTTTTTTTCAAGCTAGTGTCACGTAGGCCAAAAGGGGCAAAAAATTAATTATAAAATAAGTTCAGGGGGTAATAGGACCTTAATATAGTATAAATGTGTCTCTAGGATTTCGGGCATAGGTTGAGGGGGTACTTGTGCATTTTTCCTAGAATTTGAGGTTTCTTTGGGACTCAAAGGGACCCATTGATGAATTTCTCATATACATTGATCTAACCCTAGCTTGAAACTGGGAAAGGAGACTTGAAGCTATGTGTGAATCATTGAACACGTTGAAACAAACTTGGAGAAGAAGACTTCAAAATTTTGAGAAACTAAGAGTGAATGGGGGATATTTGGAGCCTTAGGAACCTTTTAGTGCCTTCTAAATAATATAAAAATGATGTAGTTTAGAAATTGAAAGAGTAGATAAGAACCCAATTAACCTTGTGAAATAATTGTCGAACTCACTCCTTCGAGCCTATGTATGGTCCTTATAGTGGTCTTTGGACTGTGTTGTCCATTCGTGGTCCATACTCCTAAAAACACACTTCTTAAATGAATAACAACAAGCCAAGGACCACGACCCATACTTCTTTCCATGATCCATGAACCCCTTATGTGTAACACAAATTACTGAAGCCCTAACCTTCTGAAGTTCAAATTCATGAGGCACAACGACAACATGTCTTTCTCTCTACAGACCGTACTAACCGGTCATGTACCTACTTACTGAAACCCAAAAAAATTGGAGTCAAATGACTGTTCATCCACGACTCTTGAAACCATGTACGACTCGTACATATCGCTCGTGGAGTAGTACACTAGCAAATTTTTCTTCAACTTCTCAACTTTCAATGACTTTATACTTCCAAAGTGTTATAGAAGTACATCATACCAAGGTACTATATTAGTTACTTTTTTATAATATTTTTTTTGAGCTACAAGATATTTGTTTTGTTGCGATGTTACAACGTATAAATGATCAATATTTGAAAAGGTCATATCATATTATATTAAATCATTTATGGGGGTTAAGGGGTGTCAATGAATTATCTTTTTGCTAATTAATACTACATTTTCTTGCGTTGTATCATAAGTCAATGCTAATTAATCACATATAATACACATTATTCATCAAAATTAATGCAAAAAATGAAAGTGATTGAACTCGAAGTGCTTCATTGTTGAAGAAATACATAAGTTTAAAAGGCTATTGCAGTTGACATTGAAAATGAATAAATAATATTAGAAAATGATAAAAACAAATTGAAGATGAGACTAATGACACAGTAACTCATAAAAACAAGTTCAGAGTGCTTTCTCTCTAAAATGAAACCTCTAGCTTCTCACTAAAAAACTTAGAACAAGAAAAACAAAGAAAATCAGGAAATGAGTTATCAGGAAGCGAACTTGTTTCATCGAAGTACAAAAAAGCCAAATGAAAGGGTAAGTCCAATAGCTCCAGCCCGTAAAGTAAATTTCTTAATACCCTTCAATCCGTAATTGTGAATCTAACATGAGTTTTGTTACACAAGGTTTAGATAACATAAACTTCAAAGACAAACAAGATAACCCCAATAACCATCCAAACTCCATTCCTATAACAACAAATGACAAACATAGGCTATATTCTCTGGTAGTACTCATTAATCATTAAATTGGTGGGCAAAAGAATAGAATATGCCTATTTTTAAAATCGCCTTCTAGTTCTTTTGCAAATCACCGAATAAAATAAACTATTTTGACCTTACTTTTATCTCATATAACTTTCTAAAACATAAAACTACGAAAACATATTGCACAAATGACCTTGCCTCCTGGGATCAGAATTCATCTCAAATCGAAAATGGGAAGCAAAATTCAATCCATCAATGGCTCAAATAAACTTTTCAACGTAATGGATAAGATTACTGAAACTTTCGACATAATTATATGACCTTAAGATCCTCCAAGAAATAGGAAATCAAATATGAACGATCCTTAAATAAATATTTTTACAATGAGAACAACTAGAGGAAGATATGCAAACTTTGTATCCTAGCACCCTTATCCAAAACACACAGACATATTATTAAGCACCCATCCCCTGAAATCCAATATGAATCATTTATACCCTTATGCACATTTTGTGGTAAATTTGGACACTTAGTGCACGCATGCCCTAACAAATCCAATAATATTTCATCCGCTTACAGAAGCGTAAACCTACCAGATTCAATGCCAAAAGATATCTTGAAGAAAACAAATGAGGAAAAAGAAGAAAAAATTAAACGTCCAACAATTTGCACATGCAAAAAAATAATTACTTACACAATTACAATAAATTTATAACACAAATTAAATAAATGACCAAAGCCAAAATAATATCCCTCAAAAAATAGAGGGCCCCACCAAACCGAAATATCAAGGACAAAAGCAGACAACAAGGAAACAAAAATGACCCAAAAACTCAACCCAAAATTCCAAAAGAGGGGAGCCAACCACGTCACTAGAAAATAAGAATACAAGTCATATATAGAGTATGGTATCCAAGTTCTCTTTCAATGATAAAACTATACAAACATGGATAAAAGCGCTAAAGCGTACTTGCGTGTTGAAAGGGTACACATATTTTTCTAAGGACCGGAATAAAAGGTTACCACCATTTATGTACTATTCCTTCCCACCCCACCATAACCAAAAATAAAAAAAATATACGTCCACAAGGTATCTTCCCAGCCATACTTACCAACTCTTGTCACTCAAGAAAAAGTATTCGAAAAATCGTAAAAATCTGTCAGCAAAACTCCATAATCCATAGAAATAATAGTACACCTCAAACTAGAACAATATCAGCCACCAAATCAAAATCAAATAATAAAAACACTCTTGAAATAGAATCGAATGTTTATCCAAATGCCAACCATCCCATAAATTGTAACATAATAACCAAACAATCCTCAAGTCCTAATTTCGATACTAACAAAAGTCCAATGATAAAGAATGTCATAGGACGTCCTAAACGTGATATAGTATAAAAAATATGAGAGTACAACCTAGTATAGATCCTAATAAATCCGACCATTTAAAAGTGAAGTCTTTAAAAGATTACCACCAACATAACGATTTCCCACAAATCATTCATAACCTCCTACCAAATATGTCTTAATATAACAACACTCCTCATCACCAACTGTGGCAGACCATTCTTCAACGCCATAATCAAAGGTTTCCCTTGAGTAATCCACATGGGAAACAACCTCACTTTGCAATCAACGTAGTACTAAACCCCCAACCACATTACCAAACAATCTTTCCTTACGAAACATACCGGCCCCTAGAAATGACAAAACTACAACTCAAGAAACATTGTGTTTTAGAACTTGACAAATCTATTCACACCTCTCAACCAGAATTATTCGATCATGAACATATATTTACTAGCGACTTTTATAGCATGTAGTTCAAGTATGACCTTACTCAAATTGGAAGAAATGATAGACCTCCACTAGAACGAAAACAATCGCACACCACTTCCCACTCTAATACAGGAGAATCAATCAACAACCTCATAAGTCTAGCATTGAAACAACTAGAGCTAATCCAGGAACTTACCTCCATGGAATTTTACCACATACTCTACTTTCTTCACAACTATTCAACCTGAATACCCAACAATTTTCGCTTATACACCAACTTAATACCTTCGAACTCTTCGTTACAATAGATAATAGATATAAAAAACCTAAGTCAACAAAATGAGGAGAACATGAGCAACAATGAAGACGAAAACATAAAGGATCAAGTAGTTTCAGAATCATAAATGAGGGAACCATCATCAACTATTCTGAGCCTTAAGGTACATTCGCTCGAGAGAAGAGACACCAAATATGCTAGATCCATTGACTCACACTCTTCATTTGAAGAATCGGCTTACATTGGATATGTTACAAAGTATCGAAAGAAAGTTTTTAATCAAATTCCCACACAAAGTAAACAAAACAAATTTGAACATACGCTGCTACAACTGTAGTGTTAATCATCCTAACAATTTTAGATTCAAAAAGTCAAGCATCTCATCAACAACTATGGACCTAAAAGTTACTCTAATGCCAGGAGAGGATCACATTATCAAGGACACCCGATGAATGAAGATCTTACTTTGCTATGGTAAAGATGTAAACAATACTAATTTCATGAAAAGCATGCGCACACTCATGTAATATGATAACCTAATAATTCTTGCTCTTATCAAGATAAGAATGGGGGATCATAATAAAACTTCAGGATATTCTGGAGGGATTGCTCTACTTTAGAGAAACTTGAAATCACAGTTGAATATTTTGTTATGACTGAACAAGAAATTCACACCACTATTGAGCTTAGTAAAAGATTCACTAAATGGTATATCTTTATAATTTATTCTAGGAATACTGATAGACAAAGAAAAATATTATGGAAAAATTTGAGGAATACTTCTACCCAAATCAATGGGATATGGCTAGTTTGTGGATACTAACAAAAATCACTAGTGCTTCGGAGAAGCTAGGGGGGAGAACGATAAACAACAATAAGAACTCTAACTTCATTAACTGCATTGATGATACGAACATGATCAATTTAGATTTTACGAGGCAAAAATATACTTGGACAACTAAGCACAAGAACAATAAAAGCCTCATTATGGAATGACTGGATCAATTTCTTAGAAACCATTTCGGGTTAACTCTCTTCACAGATTCAAAAGTCTATCATCTTTCTCGTATACATTTTGATCACTTCCGTCGACTTCTCAACTACCTAAAAATCTCTCCAAACAATTATTTAGATTTGAAACAATGTGAATTTGGGGTTGGGCATAAACATCAAAAAATTAAAAAATCAAACCGTGCTGAATTATTTTGATATTCGATATATATTTTATATTTTTGATATTTTAGTTCGGTTTTTGGTATGTAATTTTTATGTTATTCGGTATTTTGATTTACCAAAATATATTATATTATAATATATATTAATTATAAATATTAAATAATAAATATTACAATTTAAAACAAAAACAAAAGTTTGTCTTTTCAAACTTTTATTACTTTTCCACTTTATGATACACTTTACAGACCATCCATTGTTCCCACTTCTCTAAGGACAAAAGTGACTGAAGTTTCCACTTCTGAGTTCCAGTGGACATTTCCATTTTGCGAGTTTCGACGACCGACGTCGACCAACAGTAACACGCAACAACCAGGCGTCGACCAGCAGGCAACCGCAGCACAACAACAATCAGGCGCCGACCAGCAGGCAGCAACACTTAGCACATCAGCAACCAAACGTCAGCTAACCTTTCCACTTTCCACACAGCCAGGGGCCACCGAATAAAAAATTGAATCAAAATAACATAAACAAAATTGAAATAAAAAAATTGAACCAAATCAAATTATTTTGATTTGGCGTTTGATACACGTTGTACAAGAACGAAAAATAAAAAAAATTGGAAAAAAAATGAAATTGAACCAACTGAATTTCCAGCCCTATGTGGATTAGGGACTCAAATTTTTCTAAAATAGTAAGTGGAGAGTGGAAGGATAATAACAATTATAATTATGTTCTAGAAAACTTCTTTCAAATTATAAATATGAAACAAAGTAAATTTTGAAAAAATTTAAACAAAAATTATTTCTTGACAGATTAAATGAGTTACAACAAATGGATGTTATAAACAAAAAAAAAATCACCAAACTGTGAGAACACTCTCACTATCGAGTTAATGAATTACTCAAGAGAGAAGAGGACTTTTGGAAACGAAAATCTAGAGTCCAATGGCTTTAGAGGAAATACAAAATTCTTCCACACCACTACTATAAATAGAGGTAGAAATAGAATTATTGACTTATACAACTCGGTGGAGAATCAAACTTTTAACCCTTCTTCCATAAATAACATAATTATCCACTACTTCCAAACCATCTACACAACTGAGCTTATTAAGAGTGAACGGAAAAAAAGAGACATTATTGGTAGACCCCTTGATAATGAAGAACTTTAAAACGATATTTTCTCTTTTAAATCATTAATATCGCCAAGCCCAGATAAACTTCACCCTCTTTTTCTTTCAAAAATATTGAAATGATACTAAAGAAGCAATATTCCTTACTTACATGAAAATGTTTAAATATAACTCCATTCTTCCAGAAATTAATAAAATTTTTATTTGTCTTGTACCAAAAATAAATAACCCTGAGCAGATTAACCACAGTAGGCCCATTAGTCTTTGTAATACGATTTATAGAACATCACCAATATTATAGTTAATAGGATCAGACCATACCTAGACACTATAAATCAATAGAAAAAATTGGTAAAATGCACATGAAAATTGATTTGGAGAAAGCTTTCGATATATTAGAACGATCTTTTACTAAATAATACTTTATGATCCTTAACTTCCCAAAAAACACATCGGCCTTATCATGTCATGTATAACCACATCATCTATATCCATTCTTGTTAATTAAAGACCAACAAACTATTTCAGCTCGACCAGAGGAATTAGAAAAGAGGACCCCCTATCACCCTACATATTTATAATCTATATGAAATCACTAACTAGACTCGTAAACTATGCCATCCAAGAACGCCTATGAAAATCATTTGAAATCGGTAAAATAGGTACCCCTGTATCTCATCTACTTTTTGCCAATGACATTTAGCAAAGGCTGGCATTACTAACATTACCACCATTATACATATATTTAATACACTGTTCAGACAACCAAGACAAAAATAAATGTTAATAAATCTTCAATTGTCTTCTCAGCTAATGTTAGCCTTAAAATGAAAAATCATCTTTTTACTACTATGAACATCCGTCAAAAAGATAAAATAAGTAAGTACATACATCATCGATCATATGAACAATAAGTCGAGAGGATGACTCATTTTCTAACATTAGAAGGTTAAACAACTCTAGTTATATCAATCATAGCCTCTATTCCTACCTATGTAATGTAGTGTAACTTAATCACTCAAGAAACCTGAAGACACGTTGACAGCATTCAAAAGAAAATTTTTCGGGAATCAATACAAAGAAAAAGAAAATTGCACCGAGTAAACTGGAAACTAGTAATGTCCCCTATTGAGTATGAAGGTTTAAGAACTCAAAAAACTAATGGAATTTTTTTCCGTTAGAAAATCAAATATGGTAATTTCTAAAGGCACATATGAGTTGAGATCCTTAAAAAGAAATACTCGAATAGAATCCAAATGACCAAATTGAATGTTATCCCCACGACTCTTACATATGCAAAATCTTGTAAGATCTTACCCTCTTTTTTGAAAAGACATCTCTTAAAACGTGGGAAATAGGAAAAAATCGCATCTGGAAGATAACCGGAGAGATCCGACACTCTCTTCGACAAGTACTTCAATGGCCAACCATAGAAAATGAAACCAATATAATCCTAAAGGATTACCTCAAGAATAATAATTGAGACTTCTCAGGTTTATCTTTTTAAATTACTAATAACGTTAAAATGGTCATAGTAGAGAGTTACTTACCAGGATAGGATAATTATGGTAGCATGAACGAGCATTGTATCATCACGTAACTCATAGTGATGTTTATCAATTAGAGAATCTCTCAAATAACAGTAAATAGTATGCTAGTATATTTTTATATACATCCCAAAGTCAACATCTTTCATTTATGAAGCTTCAAAATATTTTCATCTCTTATTATTGCTTTTTATTGAGCGAGTTTGAGGTAAGTATTCTTTCAACCTTATTAGTTCAATTATTTATCCATTCAACTATATCACATACTGATACAATCAATCAATGTACTGATATGTGCTCAACATTATCAATTGACACTTCATTGAGATCAGTTTGCACTTTAGATAGCTTGGGTTAGCCTCCTTGCATTGTGGAGGAATTCACGTCTATTTTCTATTCAGTTTTCTTGAGATGTCGTGTCTTGCCTCAACATCTATCTTGACAATAGAGACTTCATAGATAGACAGAGTTGAGGAGTCTTTCAATTTTACTTTTTCTTGAGATGTTTTTTTTTCAAACTATTATGCTTATGTTATTGAGTATTCTTACAGACAATTTGGGTTGAGTAATGTTTTAAATTCTATTTTTAAGCCTATTATTGCCTGATTAAGTCTTTTTCTAAGTAGTCAGCCAAGCTTAGGGTTTGCTTGAGGACCAACAATGATTCTCGAGTGTTGACCATGTCTAGGAAGTACGCTCGGAGCGTGACAAACTTGGTATTAGTGTACAAAATTCAACAGCCTAAAGGTGTCTATGAAGTCGTGTCTATTAGAGTAACTCTTATTGGTGTGAAGTGCATCACATCTATTATGAGGAAGGTACAACATCTAGGAACTTTCACTTTCGTCTTACTCCTGTTCCTGCGATAGAGTTCAATTCTATAAATTTTTCCTTTACTTCATGCTTATGCATGTCTTTTCAGATCATGTCTCTACGAAGAGCTATTCGAGGACGTCTTTCTAGGAGGGATTCTAACCCTCAAAATCAAGAATCTCCCTATGAACGATGATTAAAACCCCATTAGGGAGATGTCACTAATGTTCAGTTCAGGAATGTTATTCAGATGTTGACTCAGGTTGTAACAAATCAGGACAATAAAAAAAGAGTGGGTCATTAGGATATGGCTAGTATTTCCAGAACCTGTGATTTTTTTAAGAATGACCCCCTAGAGTTCAAAGGGTTCAGAGAACTTGTGGAACACTTTTAGAAAGTGTTTGAGGTCATATGTGTTGTTGATGCAAAATCTGCGGAGTTAGCCTCACACTTTTGAGTTGGGTTGTGTTTGAGAATTTTTTCTGGGTCGTTTCTTTTCCTACGAGCTAAGGGAAGCTAAGCGGAAAGAGTTCTTGAATATAAAACAGGAAGCTATGAGTGTTTAGGAGTATAACCTTAAGTTTACGCAACTATTCCAGTATGCTCTGGAGATGGTGGTGGATATAAGGAGTCAGATTAGTTTGTTTGTGTCCGGGCTATCCCATTTCTCGAGTAAAAAATTTAAAGCAACTATGTTGATAGGGGAAATTAACATATCTAGACTTATGATTCATGTAAAAAAGGTTGAGAAAGATAAGTAAAAGGACAGAGAAGAGTTTCGCAATAAGAGGGTCAAGACAACAAGTCATGAAAGTGTCCAGTAGAAGATCGAAAATGGGAATCAATCATCTTTTTAGCATAGTTCATCTAGACCTATCCTATCATCGGCTAGTGCACCTACACCAAGAAAAAAGAATGAATGCAGGAATTAGGGTTCCCAAAATTTTAGAGCTCGGAGTACTTAGTCTCAAGGTAGTGTGGCGCAAGAGGATAACTAAGCTACCACTTACACTAGATGTGGAAGAAACCACCCAAGAGAATGTCGTGATGACTCAAATAGTTGCTTTAAGTGTGATCAAATGGGTCATTTCATGATAGTACCCTAAGAATATACAGGGTAACAGGGGAAATAGAGCCCTATCTTCTTCAACAGCACCAACAGATAGAACTGCTAAGGGAGGATCTATTTCAAGAACAGATGGAGGTACAAACCATCTGTATGATATGGCCAGTCACTATGATAAGGATAACTTGCCAGATGTTATCACTGGTATGCTTAAAGTCATTTCTATCGATGTTTTATGCCTTACTTGATCCAGGCGTGAGCTTATCTTTTCTAACACCCTATGTTTCCATGAAGTTTGACATTTCCCCTAAACAACTTCTTGATACCTTCAATGTTTCCACACTTATTGGTGATTCTATTCTATCAGAAAATGTCTATCGTAATTGTATCATCTCCTGTATCATAAAACATCATGAATGACATAGTGGATTTTGATGTTATTCTAGGTATGGACTGACATCATGGTTGTTATGCCTTAATCGATTGTAGATTTCGAGTAGTCAAGTTTCAATTTCCTAATGTGTAACACCCCGTAGCCAAAACAGACCAAAAATCAGTTTTTCAGAAAAATCTGCAGGTGCAACTGACGTGACTATCGACGGACCATAGCCTGACCCACGGTCCGTCCTTCACAACCGTCGATGGGATCAGAAACTCCCAAAAATCTCAGCCCAGGAAAATTGGATAAGTGTTGGTCGGCAGACAGACTTACGATCCGTAGGTAAGACTACGGTCCATAGTCCATGACCGTCGATCGAGACCCACCTTCACCCACTCTCTTACAAGAACCATGGATGACCAGCACGATCTGTAGGTCTGACCGTAGGTGGGAATTAGCAGACAGTTAAGGGGAAATGCAATTGGGTTAACTTCAAATGCTCATAACTCTTAGCACAAAACGAATTAGGTGTCCCATGACCTACTCACAGATAGATAATTGAATTAGCTTTCTATATCCACAAACCTTGCTAAAATCAGACCTCTGAGTAAAACGTTATGCCCATTTTAGTAAATGAGTGATGAATAGGCCCAACCTACGGACCAAACGACGGATCGTCGATGGAACAACGGACCGTCTGTCCAGGTCATTGTTTGGTCGACAGAAACTTACCCAAGGGTCTTTTGGTCTTTTTCCACTTCATTTAAACCTTAAGATACGTCGTTTTGACCCTAAATCATCATATTTTAGTCACTTTAAGCCTAGAAACATAACAAGAACTTACCTAAGTCAAAATCATAAATCAAAAGTTAGAAAATTAGAAGCAAGAAAGGAGAAAAAGCTCAAGAACCCTAGTTCAAGAACGCAGCAAGAATCCCTTCGTTCCAGCCTCAAAATCTGAATATTTTTCCGTGGATTTCATCACCAGGTATGTGAAATTCCACTAATGGGTTTCTTTCACCCATTGGGTCCCTAGTTTTCATTCAGATTCTTGGTTCTCTTATCATGATTAAACCTAGGGTTCTAGAACTTTGATAGAACTTCATAAATTTATTAAATATATGTTCCAAAATCTAATTGTTAAGTTATTATTCAGCAATTCAATTATACATGCCTTAGATTTAATGCATCATTATCAGATTAAATGTTGCATTCTACGTTCGCATGTTCAGTTTTGAGCTATCCAGTATTTACAAAAATTCAATCATAATGTCTTAATCACTTTAATTAATGGGAGTAGCATAATACCGAGTTGGACTAGGGTTCAGCGTACCCAATTAGTGCCAGAACTACTAGCTAAGTAGGTTGTAAGTCCCCTCTATGGGCAATCAGTTTAGTGATCACACCAACATGCCTTTATACCTTTGCCAGGGTATATTGTGTCCTCTCGATGGGGCGTATACATCGGACTCTGTATTTAGCTCATGTGGTTTTATTATCGGTTATTAGTAGCTCCCATAGTTCGGTCAGACTCTCTTGCATTGACCATTTATCAGTATACTCAACATTCAGTTTCAGTATATTATAAATTGGCCATTGCATTCAGTTTTCTCAGCATTCATAATCAGCATATCATGTTTAGATTATTATACTTGCTTTTGTGCTTGTTCAGTTATGTTTGATTTCAGCTTTATTCTATCCTACATGCTCAGTACCTTTCAAGTACTGATGCATACGTACGGTACATCTTTTCATGATGTAGGTTCAGGTTCTCAGCATCCAGATCACGCATAGATCAATTTTCGATCTCCAGTTTCAGCAGATTCAGTGGTGAGTCCTCATTCTCCCAGGACAACAGTCATGAGTGTCATTTCAGTATTTAGTCCAGTTTAGAGGTTTATTTCAGACATAGTTAGTTTCAGCTTAGTTTGAGTTAGTAACTTCATTGTATTAAACTCATCAGTCTTCATATTATATCAGTTTTAGCATATGGATATTCCCCATCTTTTCATTATAAATTATGATTTAGCTTCCACATCAGTTTATTATCTTTAGTATGATCATGATCATGCTGGCAGGGTTAGCTTGGGATCACTTGTGGTCCTAGGTTCCGTGTCCGCGTCTCTGGGGTATCTCGGGGCACAACAAAACTTGGTATCAGAGCACTAGTTTCAAGTGCCTAGGATTTCTGAAAAGCCGCACTCAATAGAGTCATTTTCATGGGTGTGAAGTGCACCACATCTAATGAGAGGGAGGCTATGAAGTGTTTTAGGAAAAACTTCACTTTCTTGGTATTCTTATCGTGCGTAAGGTATGATCTTATTCCATTCTAACTTGATTTTCTATGTTTCAGATCATGCCTCCTCGTAGAGCTAATGCTAGGAATGCAAACGCTAGAAATGCAAACGCAGCTCCTCCAGCCCCAGATCAGGAAGTCTCCAATGCTGAATTCAGAAATGCCATACAGATGTTGGCTTAGAGTATGACTAACCAGAACAATCGGGTTCATGTTCATGTGAATGAAATGGTGGATCAGTAGCAGCAAGGGTCCGTGACTTTGTTAGGATGAATTCGCTTGAGTTCTTAGGATTGCAGACTAATGAGGATCCTCAAAATTTCTTGGATGAGATCAAGAAGATCTTTGAGGTAATGCAAGTCACTGGGAATGATCAGGTTGAGTTAGCATCATACCAATTGAAGGATGTTGCTCATATCTGGTTCACTCAGTGGAAGGAGAATAGGGGTGCAAATGCGGCTCCTATCACTTCGGATTGCTTTAGTGAGACTTTTCTCGACACGTTTTTCCCAATAGAGTTGAGAGAAGCAAAAGCCCCAGAATTCATGAACGTAAGGCAGGGTAACATAACAGTCCAAGAATATGGACTCAAGTTTATCCAACTCTCCAAATATGCTCCTCACATGGTTGCTGACTCCAGGGCTCAGATGAATAAGTTTTTGTATAGAGTGTCGGATTCGGTGAAAACTAAGTGCAGAAATGCGATGTTACTTGGAGATATGAACATCTCTAGACTTATGACTCATGCTCAGCAGGTTGAGGGTGATAAGCTCAGGGAACAAGCTAAGGAAAATAAGAAGGCTAGGACTGGGAATTATGACTATTATCACCCGAAATGGGGTGGTGAAAATCGCTCGCAGGGTCAACAGAAGTTTTCGGCTCTAGCCCCTTCATCAGCTAGTGTTACATCCTCCAATAACAGGTATGACCAGAAGGGTAGAGCACCAGGCTCTAAATCTCAAGGAAGTGTTTCAGGCACCAAGACTTGCCCCACTTGCCCTAAGTGTGATAAGAACCATCCGGGAGAGTGTCTTACAGGAAAAAAAGGATGTTTTGGATGCGGTCAATCTGGTCACAGGTTGAAGGATTATCCTTCTAGACAAGGTCAAGGAGGTGGTAATGGTAGAGCTTAGTCTACAACTTCAGTAGCACCAGCAAGTCACCCAACTCAGCAGGGCAACTCATCTGGTACATGTGGTGGTCAGCGCCAGAACAGGTTGTATGCTCTTCAGGATCGCTAGGAACAGGAAGGTTCTCCTGATATAGTCACTGGTACGTTACGTGTATTTGACCTTGATGTTTATGCACTGTTAGATCCAGGGGCTACTCTTTCTTTTGTAACTCCTTACATAGCAGTACAATTCAATGTCAATCCAGAAACTCTCTCAGAACCTTTCTAAGTCTCTACTCTAGTCGATGACCTAGTTATAGCTAGACGGGTATACAGAAATTGCCCTGTCACAATCTCTCAGAAAGTCACCTCAGCAGATTTAGTAGAGTTAGAAATGGTAGACTTCGATGTCATTCTAAGCATTGATTGGTTACACTCATGTTATGCCTCAATCGATTGTAGAACTAGGATTGTTCATTTTTAGTCTCCAGACGAACCAAACTTAGAATGGAAGGGTAGTAGCTTAGCGCCTATGGGTCGATTTATTTCTTACCTTACGGCCAGAAAGATGATATCTAAGGGTTATCTCTATCATTTAGTTCGAGTTAAAGATTCTAGCCTTGAAACCCCAACTCTTGAGTCAGTTCCAGTAGTCTGTGAATTTCTAGAAGTGTTTCTAGAAGATCTTCCCGAAGTCCCTCCTGAAAGGGAAATCGACTTTGGAATTGATCTCCTTCCAGATACCCAGCCTATTTCTATCCCTCCTTATATAATGTCTCCAGCAGAGCTTAAGGAATTGAAAGAGCAGTTGAAAGACCTTCTAGATAAGGGTTTCATCATACCTAATATTTCACCATGGGGTGCACCAGTGTTGTTCATAAGGAAGAAAGATGGTTCTTTCAGAATGTGCATTGACTATAGACAGTTGAACAAGGTCACAATCAAGAATAAGTACTCCCAAATACCAGGATTGATGACTTGTTTGACCAACTTCAGGTTGCTAGTCACTTCTCAAAGATAGACCTCAGATCGGGTTATCATCAGCTTAGAGTCAGAGATTAGTGACATTCCGAAAATAGCCTTCAGAACTCGGTATGGTCATTATGAATTTGCAGTTATGTCATTTGGACTAACCAATGCTCCTGCAGCTTTCATGGATTTGATGAACAGAGTGTTTAAACAATACTTGGACTTGGTCGTTATCGTCTTCATTGATGATATCCTCATTTACTCTAGGAATGAGGAAGAACATGCGAGTCATTTGAGAATTGTTTTATAGACTCTCAAGGATCGCCAGTTATTCGCTAAGTTCAGCAAATGTGAGTTCTGGTTGCAATCCGTTGCTTTTCTTGGTCACAGTGTATCTAGCGAAGGGATCCGAGTGGATTCACAAAAGATAGAAGCAGTGAAACGATGGCCCAGACCTACCTCTGTTGCAGATATTAAAAGTTTCTTAGGTCTAGCGGGGTATTATAGAAGGTTCGTGGAAGGATTATCCTCCATAGCCTCACCATTGACTAGGTTAACTCAGAAGATGGTCAGATGATTGTGAGAAAAGCTTTGCAGAATTGAAAACAAGATTGACTACAAATCCTGTCTTGACTCTACCAGAGGGTTCAGATGGTTATGTGATATATTGTGATGCATACAGAGTTGGCGTATTTTGTGTGTTGATGTAGCGAGGTAAGGTGATAGCTCATGCCTCTAGACAACTTAAGATTCATGAGAAGAACTATCCAACTTATGACCTCGAGCTTGCAGCAGTGGTGTTTGCACTCAAGATCTGGAGACACTACTTGTATGGTGTTCACATAGATGTGTTTACTGACCATAAGAGCCTTCAGTATGTGTTCACCCTGAAAGAGTTGAATCTTCGCTAGGGGAGATGGCTTCAATTCCTTAAGGATTATGAATATGAGTGTGCATTATCATCCTGGTAAGGCGAATGTAGTAGCAGATGCCCTTAGCAGATTATCTATGGGTAGTGTAGCCTATGTTGAGGAAGAAAGAAAGGAGCTAGTGAAGGGTGTTCACAAGCTTGCACGCTTAGGAGTTCGCCTTATGAGCAGATCATACAATGGTGTAACAGTTCAGAATGGGGCAGAATCGTCTTTGGAAGTGGAGGTTAAGGAAAAGCAAGACAGTAATCCAATCTTACTTGAACTTAAGGGTGCAGTCCATAATCAGAGAGTAGAGGTTTTCTCCCAAGGGGAGATGGTGTACTTCGCTACCAGGGTAGATTGTGTGTTCCTGATGTGGGCGAGTTGAGACAAAATATTCTTGCAGAAGCCCATAACTCTAGGTATGCTATTCATCCAGGTGCCACTAAGATGTACCGCAATCTGCGCTATTGGTGGAATGGCATGAAGAGGGATATAGCAGACTTTATGAGTAAGTGCCCCAATTGCCAGTAAGTCAAGGTAGAACATCAGAAACCAGGAGGTATGACTCAAGAGATCGAAATTCCTACTTGGAAGTGGGGAGTGATCAATATGGATTTCATCACAGGGTAACCGCATACTCGCAGACAACATGACTCTATTCGGGTGATAGTTGATAGAATGACTAAGTCTTCTCGCTTTTTGGTTGTCAAGACTACACATTCGGCAGAGGACTATGCCAAGCTTTACATTAATGAGATTGTGAGATTACATGGGGTTCCTTTGTCTATCATCTCAGATAGAGGTCCTCAGTTTACCTCTCATTTCTGGAAGTCATTTCAGAAGGGTCTTACTCAAGTTAACCTTAGTACAACATTTCATCCACAGACGGATTGGCAGGCAGAGCGTACCATTCAGACCTTACAGGATATGTTGAAAGCTTGTGTGATCGATTTCAAAGGTAGTTGGGATGATCACCTTCCTCTTATTGAGTTCGCCTACAACAATAACTACCATTCCAGCGTTCAGATAGCCCCTCATGAGGCTTTATATAGGCGTAGATGTAGATCTCCTGTTGGTTGGTTCGAAGTAGGTGAAGCAGCTTTGATAGGGCCAGACTCAGTCCTTCATGCTATGGAGAGAGTGCAACTCATTAGAGATAGACTTAAGACAGCCCAAAGTCGTCAGAAATCTTATGCAGATGTAAGGTGAAGGGAACTAGAGTTCCAAGTTGATGATTGGTTTTTTTTTAAAGTCTCACCTATGATGGGGGTGCTAAGATTTGGAAAGAAAGGGAAGCTCATTCTAGATATGTAGGCCCTTACAAGATCTTGAAAAGGGTAGGCAAGGTGGCATATGAGTTAGAGTTGCCAGCAGAATTAGCAGCAGTGCATCTGGTCTTCCACATCTCACTCTTGAAGAAGTGTGTGGGTGATCCAGCCTCTATAGTGCCATTGGAGAGTGTGGCGGTTAAAGATAGTCTTTCTTGTGAGGATGTACCAGTTGAGATTTTTGACCGTCGGGTCAAAAGGTTGAGAAACAAAGAAGTCGCTTAAGTCAAGGTTTTGTGGAGGAGTCAATCCATAGAGGGAGCTACTTGGGAAGCAGAAGCAGCCATGAAATCCAAGTATCCTCACCTCTTTCCTTCCGATTCCACTCCAGCTTGAGGTAATAGTTCCTCTTCGGTTTTCCAGTCATTCATGCGTGAATTTAGTCTCAGAATCATGTTCCCTCAGTTCGTACTTGCATTTTCAGAGTATTTGTATGTTTTCGGAACTCAATTCAGTCAGAAACTCAGTTCTTAGTGTTTAGTAGTAGGGTTTGCAGCTCTCTCTCTCTATTTCAGCTAGTTTAGTCTTCATTCGAGGACGAATGTTCCCAGGGAAAGATAATGTAACACCCCGTAGCCAAAACAAACCAAAAAATAGTTTTTCAGAAAAATTTGCAGGTGCAACTAACGTGACCATCGACGAATCGTAGCCTGACCAACGGTCCGTCCTGCACAACCATCGATGGGATCAGAAACTCCCAAAAATCTCAGCTTAGGAAAATTGGTTAAGTGTTGGTCGACGGACGGACTTAGGGTCCATAGGTCAGACTACGGTCTATAGTCCACGACCTTCGATCGAGACCCCCCTTCACCCACTCTCTGACAAGAACCACGGATGACCAGCACGGTCCGTAAGTCTGATCGTAGGTGGGAATTAGCAGACAGTTAAGGGGAATTAGCCACCAACCTTGCTAAAATCAGACCTCCGAGTAAAAATTTATGCCCGTTTTAGTAAAGGACTGTCGAACAGGCCCAACCTACGGACCATCGATGGAACGACGGACCGTCTGTCCAGGTCGTCGTTTGGTCCGACAGCAACTTACCCAGGGGTCTTTTGGTCTTTTCCCACGTCATTTAAGCCTTAAGATACGTCGTTTTGACCCTAAATCATCATATTTTAGTCACTTTAAGCCTAGAAACATAACAAGAACTTACCTAAGTCAAAATCATAAATCAAAAGTTAGAAAATTGGAAGCAAGAAAGGAGAAAAAGCTCAAGAACCCTAGTTCAAGAACACAGCAAGAATCCCTTCGTTCCAACCTCGGAATCTGAATATTTTTCCGTGGATTTCATCACAAGGTAAGTGAAATTTCACTAATGGGTTCCTTTCACCCATTGGGTCCCTAGTTTTCAGTTAGAATCTTGATACCTTTTGCAGGGTATCAATGGGAGTAGCATAATACCGAGTTGTACTAGGGTTCAGCGTACCCAATTAGTCCCAGAACTACTAGCCAAGTACGTTGTAAGTCCCCTCTGTGGGCAATCAGTTTAGTGATCACGCCAGCATGTCTTTATACCTTTGGCAGGGTATATTGGGTCTTCTTGATGGGGCGTATACATCGGACTCCATATTTAGCTCATGTGGTTTTATTATCGGTTATTAGTAGCTCCCACAGTTCGGTCAGACTCTCTTACATTGACCATTATCAGTATACTCAACATTCAGTTTCAGCATATTATAAATTGGTCATTGCATTTAGTTATCTCAGCATTCATAATCAGCATATCTTGTTTAAATTATTATACTTGCTTTTGTGCTTGTTCAGTTATGTTTGATTTCAGCTTTATTCTATCCTACATGCTCAGTACCTTTCAGCTACTGACACATACGTACGCTACATCTTTTCGTAATGTAGGTTCAGGTTCTCAGCATCCAGATCACGCATAGATCGATTTTCGATCTCCAATTTCAGCAGATTCAGTGGTGAGTCCTCATTCTCCGAGGACAACAGTCATGAGTGTCATTTCAGTCTTTAGTCATTTAGTTTTAGTTTTTGCTAGATTTAGCTGGGGCTTGTCCCAGTATTTCTAGTCCAGCTTAGAGGCTTATTTCAGATATAGTTAGTTTTAGCTTAGTGTTGAGTTAGTAACTTCATTGTATTAAACTCATTAGTCTTCATATTATATCAATTTTAGCATATGGGTATTCTCCATATTTTCATTATAAATTATGATTTAGTTTCCGCATCAGTTTATTATCTTTATTATGCTCATGATCATGCCAACAGGGTTAGATTGGGATCACTTGTGGTCCTAGGATCCGTATCCGCGTCTCGGGGGTAGCTCGGGGCGTGACATAATGAGTCAATTTTAGAGTGGAAAAGTAGTTCACCAGTGCCTAAAGGTCATTTTATTTCATACCTTAACGGCAAGAAAATTGGTTTCTAAGAAGTTGTAACATCTCACAACTAGAAAGAACTAGAAAAGAGTTTAAAACCCAGAAATATTTGTTTTTGGAAAGTAAAGGGAAATCTTGAAAGTTTGTCTAAGTTAGAAAAATGAGTTTTGGTCATTTTAGAACGACTATAACTCCTAGCTCAGGATGAGTTAGGAGTAGGTCCAGATATGATTAGAAATCCCTTGGAATGATCTTTCCAACGTCGCCGAGTTTGCGCGATTCGAGTTTGGACGAGTGAGCCCTTTCGAAGTTGGGCTATTGGATTAAGGAAATGTCCAATTCCGGCATTTTAAACGGTATTTTAGTCTTTTCACTACCCTATTAATTTAATCCATTTTAGGAGCTTAATAAGGGTCAAGACTGAATTTAGTCAGTTTTAGAAGCTGGGAATTTTCACGTTAGAGCTAAGGAGAAAGGAGAAGAGAAGAGAAGAAGAAGGGCAAGATTCGCCAAGATCATCGAATCAACACATGGATTTCATCAGAGGTCACTACAAAAAAAAAAGCCTAAATTGAGGGGGTTTATTTTACCTACTCTGGGGGTAAGAAACCCCCACAGTTTGCTGTAGTAGAGGTTTCAATAACTCGCAAAATAGGTCTGCCACAATTAAGTTGTGGGGATTTTTTACTAACTCCTGTAACAAATCACAGGGGTTATTTTGTGACAGTTTGAACTCCCAAAAATTAATTCTTAGAAAACTACAATTTAAATTTCAGGAGTCACACATCTAATAATAATAACAAAATAGCAGGGGTCACACACCCCACAATTTGTGAAAATATAATTATCTTCCTATATTTTTGTCAGTAGTGAAACATTGCTCTAAAGCTTATTAAGCCAATAATAGTTCAAACAACCATAAATTACAAGTAATGATATTGCTAGCAACAACCAAAAGAGTTACAAGATAAAAAGTAATATCCAACAAGTTATTGTATAAAAGGTAATATCCAGCAAGTTACCGTATTAAAAGTAATATCCTAATATTTTTCCAATCCATTTGTGTTATACAGATTACTAGCAAATTTCCAAAAATAAAAGACTTGGACATCTAGTAAGATACTTCTTCACTATGAGAAGTTCATTGATCAGAAGAAAATCAATTATGTCCAGGTCAACATTCCAACATTCATTTTCCTCCACTGATAACCACCCTTTACAATCTGCAAATATGTTCACATTATTTTATCTCACTAGTATTGGTGCACCGAAGACATAATTAAGTAATTAATAGAATACTTTCTCTAATAGTTTACGATCTTTAGCTAAGATACGAATAACTCTAAAGTGTCATGAAGATAAGAGTATATACTAACAAGAGAAGTATTGATCATATGCTTCAGTCTTCATAGAAACAATTGTGACTTTGGCTTCTTGAAACAATTAATCTTAGCAAAGATGCTCATATACTCCAACTATAAGATAAGTATTTACATATACTTGCTAGAAAACAAACGATTAAAGTTTAAGTATGTGAAGATTTAAAACAGAAATAAATAAGTAAAAATTAAGAAGTCCTTCTATATAGTAAACGACATGTTTACGATAGCCAAAAATCAAGTCAACAAGAGTTGGTACCTCATCAAAGGGATGAGACCGTGAATGCTCCTCAAGTCTTTCTGTAATTTCTGAAATTTCACAGTAAAATATGAAGTCAGAGTAAAGAACAAATGCACGCTATTCAACATCTATATCACAGTTCGATAACTTCTTCAAGTGCTATGCCAATACTTCTACTATGTAGCATTATGTTATATCTACTACTTTTAAACCAACCTTTAATTTGGTTACTACAATCTCAAAGAAATTCTACAAAGTAACAGATCATGTAAAGGAAACTAAAAGATGAGGAATGCTTGCAGAATCAAATATACATTAGTAAAAAAATCAATGATTTGCATCATCAACTAAGTTGTTCACCAATCAATATATAAAACTGAACTCATCTTAAGTTGTGTTACTTGATGAGGTAGAGAACTAAATCCCTGAGATCTTCAAGACCAGAAGTCTCCAAGTTGCTGGTTCAGTTCACTCTAAAATAAAAAAACTAGGGTCAAAGAAGACATTTTTTCATATGGACTAAAAAAGAAAGCTAGACAAATAAATCGAAACAAATAAAACTTTATGTACGCGATCCTCTTCAAGTATTTGATAACATAGCTAATAAGTGTAACCTAGTTTGAGTAAAAAAATTTTGATTGGTTTAGAACTTCTCTTTTCTTACAATTTTTGTTTCTTTGTTACTTTAGTTCAAACATCTTCAAAAGATTTGTGAAAGCATTAAACTGAGATATGTCAAACAAGTGTAAAATCTTGTATGACATGATCAAGGATTCTTGTAACCGAGACAAACTTATACCAACCACCCTCACACTTAACAATTTTTTGGTTCTTAAGTTGCTGAACTTTTTAAGAAGCAATTAGTTGATTGTGTTTCTCTAGACATAAATTTTAGACTTAATTATTGTCTTACCAACACAAAACACCAGCTTGCATGTTAACTAGTTGCTACACAATTCACCATCACTCTGAATTAATATGTTCCATCACAACTAGTTCAATTGTAGAATATGCAGAATAATGTCATAAGAACTAAATCTCAAATTTTAATTTTAAAATATGATATCATATAATTGGAAAAGATCAACTAGACCCTTTAAATCTCAAATTTCATGTCATAAGAACTAAATTCTCCTTAGTCCACATCAAACCGATGATGAACTTCAAAGTAGTCACTTTAATAAGTAGACTATAAATTCTTGATCATAAGTAATAGCAATAGGTAAATTATAACTTAGAATGTTACCATTTATATGTAAGAATGAAAATTTAAAAATGAAGTTAAACTATAGACTACCTGAATAAACCATGCATATGATTTGCTCGTCTTGTCTCTACGACTTTTCTGACCCTTGGAATACCTCCATCTTTCTTCTCAAGCTTTACTCCTGTGGATAAGTTATGGCCATCTCCCCCATAGGTCCCTCAACTTTCAAATCAGGAAGAGAGATGAATTCATGTATTAAAACTTAGATAGCTAATATCATATTTAGTAGCCTGTTAGTTGTTTTATACAAAATTTATCACACCTAATATGGTTTTCACTTATTATTTTAAGATCTCATTTTAATAAATTATGAGTTATATGTATTATTTATACATTATAAAAGAAGAAATAACTAATATAATATAATAACATGTTTAGTGAAATTTTATACAAGTAGGTATAAAGAAGATAAAATGAAATAACTAATACATAATTAACTAATAATAATATAACCAACGACCAAACAACCTCTTATGGGAAGGAAAAAAAAGGACGGGAAGGGGAAAGAAGGAGGGACAGTCCTCCCTGTTCAAGAAGATTGATACAAAGGTGTGATCACTAAGTTTTTTCAACTACTGCTGTTTAACTTGATCTAAAAAAGTCCAATCTTGCGAATCCCCAGTTGGTATACGTGTATAGTCATTATCCTAACTTATTTTATAAGTCAATCAACCGATGATTTCAAGTTATGTTGAGTAGTTGATGTTAGGATTTGACTTTAGCATCAACTTTTTAAAAAATAACTAATGTAAGAAACACAAATATCAACTACGTGAAATGTGTAGTAACATTAGTACTTTTTCTATATTGGTTTGTTTATATAATCATAAGATAAGCAAATCTTCTTAACACAAATATTAATTAGAAACTTGAAACATATGACATGTTACCCTGCTATAGACAAGTAAATGCAAGTTTCAAAATAGACTTGAAAGAGCTGGATAATATTTGAATCCTAAAGCTTTAAGACAACTTTTCAAGCTTTGATGGTCTCAAATGTCCAACAAATGATTCCTTCTCTTACAGTGAGGAAGATAATCTAATAGAAAGCAAACATGATTGACGTGCTCAGTGAGTCTTGAACATGATCTGAAACTTGACACCAAGGACTTGTCCGCCAACTAAGTATATCACTTTATTCCTTGAAGTATATCAATGATAAGTTCGTATAAGCTTACCAACAGAAAATTCTAATACGACAACAACAATGAGAACTACATATAAACGCCATGGTGCAGGACACACAAGCTTCTCAGAGTCTTCTTCTGCTCAGAAATTAACAAAGAGTTGAAACTTTCTAGGTATAGTAGTTAGAAATCCACAAACATGTCTATACATCTACTATCAAGAACGAATCTCCTAGATGGTGTGATTAATCAAATGCATATGTTGTATGCTCAATTGTTGAATTAATACGTAGGTGGGAAGGTATAACATGATTTGCTTGGCGTCATTTATGCTTAATAGGACAGAAAGAGGGAATGTGATATGTTTCTATGACATGATATTGCAAATTCTGATGGAAATTTCACAACAAAACCCTTACTGGAGTTCTTACATAAGCAATAAATGTTGAAAGGAGGAGAATGTAGTCAAAGTTCAATAAGAATATGGATCA
Source organism: Solanum pennellii (assembly GCF_001406875.1). Lineage (NCBI taxonomy): Eukaryota > Viridiplantae > Streptophyta > Magnoliopsida > Solanales > Solanaceae > Solanum > Solanum pennellii. The sequence continues at coordinate 46,217,804 of NC_028647.1, read as the reverse complement.
TAAACATGGAATAAAATGATTTAAGCTAGAGATCTGAGAGAACATCATATATGAGCTCAACGTAGGAGTACATCCAGACTCAAAGGTCAGAAGATGGAGACTAAGAATCTGTACACACAGAATATCTGGAAAAATCTGTTGAGTCGCCAAAACTATAGCAACATAAACCTAATTATACCACAAAATACATGTTCAAATTTAATATTTCGAGTTTCCCATCCATGATAAATACAACAAAATTAACCTAATTCTATTCCATGCATCTATACAAACAACCAAAAAAAGAACTTACATAGTAAATAGAACTTGTAACTTGTACAAAACTTACAGATTTGTGAAGATTCAGATGAGAAAATCCAAAGAGGTGACGTAAGTTCATTTTTCAAATAGTTGAGAAGTGAAAAACATTATCCTAGAACGCCTATCCCATTCCGAATATGGTGAGTGGCTGAAGTTTATAGAGTTGTGAGGTAGTGACGATGAGAGTTGTGGCGGAGAGGTATGGCGGTAAGAGAAGTGTGACGGAGACGGTGAGAGAGTAATTTCGAAGGAGTGAAGTTGCCAAAAGCTGTGAGTGTTTTATTTTGTATTTTGTAATTAAATTAAAAATATCTAAGAGTGTTCTGTATTTCAGGAACTAAAAATATATACATGTTTTATAATTTTTTTTTAAATTATATTTTCAGATTGCAGGGGTTTAAACCCAAAGTATTTACTTAGATTTGGGGGTCAAAACCCACACAATAAATTTTTTATTTTCTGTCAGTTATTAAACTCCCGTTATTTAATGTATTTTGTGGGGGTTGTAGCTAACCTCCGCTTTGAAACCCCAACGATTCAGACCTTTTTTTTATAGTGGGTGATCCTTAAAAAGGTATGTGAGTCTTCCATAATGTTGGGTTCGTTCACCCACAAGCCAAGCATGTTTGATTCAGCGTGATTTTATCCTAAAAAGATTGAATTTTTGAATATTCTTGAATGTTGTTCTTGAATTGCTTTCGTTCTTGAACATGAATTGATATTTAGGATTTCTTTGATGATATAAGTCTTGTTCTTGAATTCATTGGGTTATATCCTTGTATATATCATGTGGATACATGAAATCTAAGTCAAATCGAGAAAAGAAATCGAATTAGAACGATTTAATGTCAGAAAATGAGAGGAAAAAATTGTCAAGAATTGACATGGGGAAAGGATGGCGCCCCCCCCCCCC
>NC_028647.1:46215679-46216529 GCF_001406875.1 Solanum pennellii | reverse complement strand
CCCCCATAGTGCCAGCGAGGCTGGGGCGGTGCGCCAAAAAGGAGCCTTAGTCAAATAAGGCTGGCACGGCACGCCCAGAACGCGCTCGAATCGACATTTTTCGCCCAATTTTCATAACTCGATCCGATTAAGTCTTTCTAAAGTGTTTTAACACTTTCTAATTATTCTAACTACTCTAAACGACTTCTAATCATATAGAAATCAACTAGAAATATGAATTACAACCTTGAATCCATAACTTCAAATTCAAGAAAAGCTTAGAGGCAAGTCTAGAAAGTTCTTAGTGTCCTTTCAAGAAGTCTTTTACAAATACTTTTAAACTTATTTTAAGACCTAAAGATTAGGTTGAGTAAAGAGTGAAGATAAGAAGAAGAAGTTCATTTCAAGTTTCATAAGTCTATCAAAAACGTTTTAATGTCGTTTTAAGACTTGAGTTTGAGCTTGAGTTCAGAGTATAGTGAAGTCTTTTCTTCAGAAAGTATATGGGGACTAAGTATATCCAACAGAAGTATAAAATGTTTTCACATTTAAAGAGAATGGAAACTGATATTTCCAAAGAGCCTTCGGACTAGTTTTCATAAAAAAGCAATAGCTTTCTAAATGAAGCAAGCAGGGAAACTAAGATTTCCAAAATAGCCTTTGAGCTAAGTTTTTGAGAACTAATCTCAAATCACAGAAGTAGTATGTTTTAATAACATAAGAGCCAGTATATTGTCACGACCCAAAACCGGGCCGCGACTGGCACCCACACTTACCCTCCTATGTGAGCGAACCAACCAATCTAAACCTTAACATTTCAATATAATATCAACAGAAAGTAATGCGGAAGACTTAAACTCATTAATAAAAA
>NC_028647.1:46157665-46207509 GCF_001406875.1 Solanum pennellii | reverse complement strand
AAGTTCAGAGAGTCGATTTCAGTACCCAAATTTCAGAAGTCTAAGTCTTTTGGAACGAGACACTTTCGACGGCCCGTCGTGCCCATGACGGTCCGTCGTGGGTTCCGTCGACTCACACAGTTTTTCCAGAAATAAAATCTGCTGCTCAAAACGACTAAACAGGTCGTTACATATATTTGGGAATAATATTGAAAACCGAATTGGGATGAGCATGAGTTTAAATAACTCACATCTCCATAAAACTATGTATCCACCACGGTAGAAAAAGGTCAAACTTTTTAGATGAACCCTTTTCATAGTAGATTAGTGGATCCATTAGGCAGTTCAGGTCTTATACCTTTGGCCTGGTATAGGATGCGCTGGCAGTGTGAGGTAGATCGTTGTATCATCACTATAGCTCTTAAGTGATGGTTGTCGGTTAGAGAAACTCCCACATAAGTCAAATGTATGTGTGTGTGTATATATATATATAATTGTATTTTTGCATACATCTCAGAGTTAATTGTATCCTTGTATACATTCAAAGCTTACATAATGTATTCAAACAACTTTTCTTTATATTACACTTGCTTTTAAATTGTTTTATATTGAAATGAGTTAGTATTATTGAGTTATGTCATTCATGAGTTGAACAGAGCCAAGGTAAGTGTTCCTTCTTACTCTTTTCAAGCTTAAGTTGTTTTAACATTCCAACTCGCATACTCGCTAGTTATCCTGCATCGTATCATGATGCAAACGCAGGTAACGAGGATCGGCATCCGGCGTATCGATGATCCAGTTAGGCACTCCAGAGTCAGTTGGTGAGCATCCTTGTATTCCGGAAGACTCATTTTATTGTTTTTACAATTTTTTCTTTATTAGGATATTGTGGGGTCTGTCCCAATATCCATCTCAGTTTATAAGACTTCATAGATTGACAGTCAGATGTTGGTAGTTAGTGGTCTTTGCATTATCATTTTTATGTTAAAGACTTGGTTTGCCATTTTGGCCAAGTTGAATGTTTAAATCTTTAAAACATTCCAGTTATCTTATCATTCAGTTTAGTTCATTTTTGATCATTAAGTCATTGATTGTTGTCTCTGAGTTAAGTAAGTCAGACCAAGGGTCCGCTCGAGACCAACAATGGTCTTCGAGTGCCAGTCACGCCTAGGGTGTAGGTTCGGGACGTGATAGAGGTGCATCTATCACTAAGTCCGAGTTAATGATTCTAGTATTGAGACACCATCTCTTCAATCGGTTCCATAAACGGACTTCCCAAAGTCTCTCATCAGAGATAAATAGACTTTAGGATAGATATTCTTTATGATACCCAACTTATCTTTATTCCGCCATATAGAATAGCTCTAGCTAAGTTAAACGAATTAAAAGAGTAATTGAAAGATCTTCTGTTAAGAGTTTCATCCGATGGATGTATATTGATTGCTGCCAATTAAATAAGGTCACCGTAAAGAATAAGTATCCTTTCGAGAATTGTGACCTTTTCAACCAACTTGAGGGTGTCACTTGCTTCTCGAAGATAGACCTCATATCTGACTATCATCATTTGAAAGTGACATTCCGGAGACATTTTTCAGAACCTATAATGGTCCTTATGAGTTCCTTGTTATATCATTTGGTTTGACTAAAACTCCTACAACATTCATGTATCTCATGAACTTAGTATTTAAGTAGTATCTAGATATGTTTTTTATGGTATTCATAATAAAAGGCCTCGTAATTTAATTCTGTGATTAAAAAAAGAAAAAGAAAAGAGGAATAACATGTGTTTTTCTTCTACTTTTTGAACTGCTAAGAAATTTCTTTTAATGGATTTCTAACCTATGGATTCATCTGCTTACTCAAGAGGTAGGCAGAATAGTCTGGTGGACCCTCGTACTTATATCGGATTGTATTATGGACTCTTCTACTTAGTTTTTTGTCATCTGGACTCCTGAACTTAACTAAAATGAGATTTTTAAATCTCTCTGACATGTGTGTATCTCACTCTCCCTTACATAGATGACATGTTATATCCATGTCGTATATATTAATGCCAAGTCATAATTTTCTTCATAATAATTTTTTAATTATTAGTAAAAATATTAAATAAAAGACAAATTTAAAAAAAATCTATTTTATCAAATAAAATAAAATTATTATTTTTGTACACCTTTCCTCCACCTTCCCTAACCCACCATCACTGTCAAAACTCCACCATCTCCATATCCCCTTTTTTTTCTTCTTCGATTTTTTCACAATCCAGCAATCTGATTAAGTCATGAAACTACTTCACTCCCCGCTAGTGCCATTTTAATTTATTATTGACATTTCTAATTCTCCTTATTTTCACTATTTCACCACCAAGTCGGCGTCGTAAAATCCGTTAAAATCCAATTGTAAAACCCAATATAGCATTTCCGGTTTTTCGGCATGGATAGCAATACAAACTGGTCGGAACAAGGTAGAGGATCTCGTCGATGCCGGAGAAATAATGGAGCCATTTTGACGGTGGCGTCCATTTTTGCCGGCGTCATTGCCATTTTCACCGACGAGATCAAAGTAACAACAACCTAAGTCATCTAACAACCACAATAACAACAACCAAGCCACCTAACAACTAGATCTAACCAAACTTTTCATAATCTAATGCTAACTACTATTTCACACCCCAAATCGCTTACAAATACAAGAATAATTTTGACACCAAAAGAGGTCAAGTTACTCATTAGAGATATTAACAACTCTACTAATTTCTGATTTTTCTTTGCTTATTATGTTCAAATATTTTTGTCCAATTTCGTTTTTTTTAGGGTAAAAAAAAACAAGAAAGAAGTTGAAAAGGAGCCAAGAAAGGCAAAAAGAAAGAAATTCAGGTATGAGAGGGGAAAAAAAAAGGGAAAGTGATGATTGAAGAGGAAAAAAATAGGGATGGGTGGGGGGAAAGAAGAAAGAAGTGAAAGAAAAATGAAGATAAATAATAATAGGGTGTGAATAAGAAAGAAAAATAGGTTGGGATTGGAATGGCTGGAAAAAAGGTAGTGTGGGGAAGAAGATGGAGGTAGTGTGGGGAAGAAGATGGAGTTTTTTTTCTTTTTTAAATTTATTTTTAAAAAAATAATTTTAATAACTTAAAAGCAAAAATTGAAATTTTAAATATCATATTCACTTGCCTTTGCAGGCGTGTGACTACACTCTCTTGCCAACTCATCTATATGCCACATAAGGATGATTAATGGTCAGAGGAGTTTAATATATTGTTTTATGTTGAGTATAAAGGTCCAAGCTAAGTAAAAGAGTCCATTATACAATCCGATACAAATACGAGTATCCACCAGACTATTCTGTCCAATAGGTAATTTTCGAATTAAATATACTTCCGCATTTTCCAACACAAACAACCATTAATTTAGTCCATGTTGGACCTGCCCGTTACACTAGTAAGTTAGTGAGAGCCACTATTTATAAAGATTCCTTGTTTAGATACTGTATTTTTATTTTTTTCCACGCCTAATTACTTTTCTCCAATCTCTGTATTAATTAGTTATCTTTTTTTGGTGTAATAATAATAATTATAGTAAGAGTATTGAAAAACCTCAAAAGGGGAGGAGAGTTTGTAAAATTTGAAGCCCTCTTCCCTCCCCCTTTGACTTAATAATCCCATGTTATTTATGATTATGAATATGTAGCTTAAACATTCATAGTAGAACAACACAATTTCAGATTTTGGATCTAGATCGACAGCTCAATTTTGGATTTTTTCAATTGGTAGGTATTGTTTTTTTATTGTTCAATTTTTTTGCTAATTTGGGATCTTCCTTTTGCATTTTGTTGAAATCTTGATATTTACGGACCCTCAAAATTGCATAATCATATTAGAATTTGTATTGTATTGTTTTGATTGGATGATTGATTCAAGTGAAAGTGGTGGTGTATAGGATTTGGGCTTTGAAATTGTATAAAAATGGGGGTAATGTCAAGGAAAGTAGTTCCTGCATGTGGTAGTTTGTGCTTCTTTTGTCCATCATTGCGAGCAAGGTCAAGACAGCCTGTTAAACGTTACAAGAAGCTCCTTGGAGAGATTTTCCCCAAATCACAGGTTTGCTTTTCTCATGTCTTTCACTCATGATATGGTTTGCTTTTCTCATGTCTTCACTCTTTTGCTGTATTCACTATCTCTTATTATTGCAGGATGCTGAGCCAAATGATAGAAAAATTGCAAAACTTTGTGAGTATGCTTCAAGAAACCCATTGCGTATACCAAAGGTAAAAAATACTTTTTTCTTCACTTATAATTCACTACTTCATCAAATTTAACTTTTTGTAATGTTGCTGCTATTGAACTTAAAAATAACGAGGAAGACCCACTAAAGTTTTGAAGTTGGGACAGAGTATTGTATGTTGCTTTTAAGTATTTGTTGAAAAACTGATTCATGAGGACTTCAATTTTTCCCTTTAGTGCTCTTCTTGTATTTTAAGCTATGTTGCAAGGACTCCCCAAAAATGTTGCCGCACCCATATTGGATTCTCCAAAAATGCACTACTTTTGGAGGATCCTTAACACACTTGTCGGAACATAGATTTTAAGCTTGTTTGTCCTCTGGGCAACATTGTATTTCTCCATTCACAAGGGGCAACTAAGTCATCTTAGTGATTTTTTAAAAGGGGTAATGCATTTTGTTATGCTATTATAGCTTGGATGTTATGTTCAAGGTACGCACTTGAGAGGATGTTGTTATCTCAAATTGCAAGTAGTTTCTCTAGGAATTCAGCCTCCAAAATTTCCTACTTTTTTTTGCAGTAATGTCCTAAAATAAGAGTTCAAAATCAGGTCACGAAGTATCTTCCATAGTTTAGTTGTACTACAGAGGTCTTTTTATGTTTGCTCTCTTCATTAAGCCATGAGAGGACTACTCTGTAAAAAAGGTGAGCTTACTTTCTCCGTAAATTCATTCAATTGAAAAAATATTTCGAAACTCCATGTGTCACAGGTCATATTCCTCCTGATCTATAAATAAATTGTTGCCATGAATTTCTACCTATAAATCAGAATATTCATATTCTAGTATTGAGAGTTATGAAGTTTCATTAATTTTCATGTTTGGAAAGCTTTCTTGGTATCTCGAGTCTCCCTAATATGTGTATACTAATGACTGATCAATGTGATTCAGATTACTGAATACCTGGAGCAAAGGTGTTACAAAGATTTGCGAAATGAGCACCTTGGGTCAGTAAAGCTTGTTACCATGATCTACAGGAAGCTGCTATCTTCATGTAAGGAGCAGATGTAAGTTTGAACAATTAATAGAAGTACTTGTGTACCTATAGCTCAAAACTAAACCTGTTGGCATGTCCTACTATAGATTTATCTGCATTTACTAGACAAGGAAAGGATAGGAACAAACCATAAGTTTACTAAGGCTCTTCTCAATGCTAAGCTTAGATGGGAAGATTAAGCCAGATCTTATGCCTTTCTAGGTGCATGGCTACAATTATTTGTGGCAGATGAAGTTAAACATGAACAGTTGGTAAAAATGGAAATGGTTCTTGCTTATCCAATAAAGGAAAAAAAGAAACAAAAAAAAAAGGGAACGGATTCTGGAGAACAATATGGAGAAATATGGATCTTCTATATTTTTGTTCTCTAAAATTTATATGTAGAGAAGGATCATCAATAGATTTCTTGGTTAGTCTTTGGCAACAGTGAAGAAACTAGACGGAAGAGCTTTTTTTTTCTTGTCCTCACCTCCAAGGGAACTACAAAGGCTCTTCCTTTCTCATATGCATACGTCAATATACAGTGCTGGTTTTGCAGACCCATGGTGTAGTTCTATAAAGTTCCCCCAGCTGTAAATCCTCTTCCTTTGTGGAGGGGCTGTTGATAAATCTCAGTTGATTATCAAGATTTATGTTCCTGAAAAAAATCCACATTAGATTTGCCCGTTTTGATATAGTGTTCCTTTCTTTACTTGTATGAGATTGTTTTCGATCTTTTTCCACTTTCCTTGAAGACTTGTATTCTTGCTTCTTGTTGCCTTTGTTTTGAGCACTGATGTTACTGGAGATCTAATTAGTCATCTTGAAACTGGGCAATGAATTATAATACTGAAAAACGATTTGCAACTCTGTAGATGCCACCTCAGATATGTCTAGAACTATTCAAGTAGTTATGCTTAGTTGTTCCTCGGAAATTTCTGACTTGAAAATAGGCTATAGGGTATCTACAGTAATCTAGTTGACTAAGTAATTTTAGATGGAAATGTTTCTTCTCAGTTAACATCAGTATCTATGCATGTGATATGCATGTTTGCATTATTGCACTGATACAAATGTAGTTCTGCATACAATATTTACTCAAGTTACTTTTGACTTTGATGACCTTATAACAGAATGTAACTGTTTAATGTTTAAATTTTCAACTGCAGGCCACTATATGCTGCTAGTCTATTGGGGATTATCCGCACTCTTTTTGAACAAACACAGCATGATGAAATGCAGATTTTAGGTTGCAATACTCTAGTCGATTTCATCAATAGCCAGGTTTGTATGCCTAAGGAAAATAGATGTTAATATAAATGGATGTCATTCCCAGGAATGACTATTTTGAAGTAGTTGTATTCCTCATATATTTTGAACCAAGAGCCTAGTTTCTGAAGATGGACTTGGGTAATGCCACTGTATAATTTGGTCATGAATCATGGTGTCTCTTACTGATCTGTCATAATTTTCGAGCGGTTAGCAAATACTGATGTATGTTAGGATTGTGAAGAGTCCTACTTCGACCCTTTAGGGGATGAGCGTTCTCTTTATTATGTCTTGGGCAATTCTTACCTCTTGAGCTAGCTTTTGGGGTTGAGTTAGGCCTGAGGCCCATTTCATTAACATGGTATTAGAGCACCAGGCCTACCCAAGTTTTGTTTCAAACAATATGGTGCCCCCATCATATATTATCCATGGTTCAGATCTCCAATCTGGGCATGAGGGGGATTAAGTCCCACATCGGTGGGTGGGACGCAAAAAATTTCTCCTTATATGGTCTTGGGCAATCCCCATTTCCTCACATTTTCAACAAGCTTTTGGAATTGAGTTAGGCCCAAGGTCCATTTCTTTAACATGATATCAGGAAAAGTTCCATCCCAATTCTCACCCCCGATGTTGGCCACCATATTAGTTGTCCACACACCAGATGTCTAGCCCCAAGCGTGAGGGTATTTGTGTGAAGAGTCTCACATCGTCCCTTTAAGAGATGGGTGGTCTCTTTAATATGGCTTGGGCAATTTTTACTTCTTGAGCTAGCTTTTTTTGGGGTTGAATTAGGCCTACGGTCTATTTTAATAGTGTCGCAAGTACATTTTATTTCCACGAGGAGGATGTAACATTTGAAGAATGAAGAGCAATATTAGTTATTGCATCTACTCCCCCGAAATGGTAAAAGAAGTTATGGTATTGCATTCTCTATCCTGGATTTTGAATGTTTTTAGTGATCTATTGGCTTCTATAAGAGGCTTAACTCTAAAAGAAACTAGGGGCAGTATTGGGATTTTATTTTTGTTTGTTTGGTTTCACCCTTGGGAGTGGTCTGAGAGAAGGAAATGGAGTGTGGTTTTGATAAATGGATTTAAAAGAACCTGGAAAATATTTTGGGTTTATGCTAAAAATTGGATTCAAGTTCTCTTGCTTCTCCTTTATTAAGCAGATGGATGGTACTTACATGTTCAACTTAGAAGGCCTCATACCTAAACTGTGCCAACTAGCTCGAGAAGTTGGAGATGATGATAGAGCCTTGCGCTTGCGTTCTGCAGGAATGCAAACTTTGGCTGTCTTGGTAAAAACTCAGTCTCTCTCTCTCTCTCTCTCTGTTGTTTTGTATTAATTTAATTATACTTGGAAAATTCTCAAGTACCCAGAACTTGGAACCACTTCAGGTGTTTGGGGTGTTTTTTGATCGAAATTACTAGATCTTGATGACATAGACTAATGAAAGTACCTTCTTTGAAGGATTTATCTGCATTCGTTGTTTCACTGACGTCGATATCTTACCACTTAATCTCAAAAAGTAGCTTATTCTCGCAGCTCTTGAATGAGATACTAAGATGTTATGTATTTTATTTGTCATCACACAGAACATTCCCACGACTGTAGGAGGAATGAACAAGCTAATTATCATTACCTTTTCATATAGTGGCTTTGCCTCAATACTGGACACGTCTTGGACCAGTTAGAACCAGGAAGGGCTCATGTTTTGTGATAAAAGCTTGTAATTTGAATCCTTAGTTAGCATTTCCTGATAACTGGTCTTATATTGTTGAGGACTTGAGGTACACGTGTCACTGTTTTTTTGTGTGTGGAGTTACACTCATTTCATAGTGTATTTTTTCATTGTGCCTACCAAACTCATTAGTTCAATGATAAATAGCTACTTAAATGCCATGCTTTTGCAGCTAATTTTACCTATTTACATCAGATACTTATCAAGCAACTAGAAAAGTTTCAAGTGTATAAAACTCATCCTTTGGGGACGTCCAATAAAATTGGGAAGTTTCAATATACAACAGTAGCTTAACATAGTGCGGTAATTGAGAAAAGTTGCCATTTTGTTTCAGTATTTCTAGTGGGGCTTCTATAACTGGGACGAGAAGCTTCTTTCATGACGTATAAACATTAGTTTCTCAGGGAGCAACTTAGAGATTACCCCTTCAATTTTTTAAATTAATTCACTTGAATGTTGTGCATCCAGAGATGATTCAAAGTTTGTGAAGCGAACAGATAAGGGAAAGTAATTAAATCTAGCATGAGGTTCAGTATTTGCTTATTAGGTTAAACTAGTAAACAACTTATATGCTATTAAGCTTATGGACCATTTCTCATCATAGCTACACATTATCGTTTTCGTTTTTATTAATTTTCTTGGAAGTTCAAATATAATTTTGATTCCTTGTATTTCTCTAATTTCTCTTTAGGCTACACTGTGGAGTCTATTCTTTTCCTCTTTTGACCTTTCTTCACATGTGTTTCATTTGCTACTTTTTTTTTCCGTTTTTTCTTTTAGGTGTGGTTTATGGGGGAGCAGTCTCACATCTCCATTGACTTTGATCATGTAAGATAATTTCAATAGTACTCAGTTATTCAATTTTCAGATAATGAGATACTCCAACTGCCAATTGTTGTTTCTAATGTTGGCATGAAAATAATGCAGATTATTACTGCAACTTTGGAGAATTACATTGACTTCACAGTGAACCTAGAAAATGGACAAGACAGTAAACAGTCTCAACCTTCAGAACAGTGGGTTCAAGGAGTATTGAATAGTGATGATCACAGCTCATCTTTCCCTGATATGAGCAAGAAGGTTTCCACCTTGCCAAATATCATGAATGCAAATACAACATCCTCAATGTAAGATTATACGCCTAAAATTCAAACTTCTTTTCCCCTGGCTGACAATATATTGGATGATACTTACTTTATATTGTTGTCTAACTTCAATCAGAGAGACAGCCAAAAGCCCCTCTTATTGGGCCAGAGTTTGCTTACGTAACATGGCCTTACTGACAAAAGAAGCAACTAGTGTACGACGGGTTCTTGAACCTCTTTTTCATAGTTTTGACACTGAAAACTACTGGGCGTCAGAGAAAGGACTCGCCTGCTCAGTGCTCATGCATTTGCAGTGCCTGCTGGAGGAATCAGGTGAATCATGGGTTCCTTTTTCCTATTCTTCAGCTGAGATTAATTTTTGTGATTTATTTAGTCATGTTGCTCTTTCAATTTTTCCTGAATACAAATTTTGATCCCAGGTGAAAATTCTCATTTGTTGCTATCCATCTTGGTCAAGCATTTGGATCACAAGAACATTGTCAAGCAGCCTGACATACAGATCAGTATAGTTAATGTGGTCACACACTTGGTAGAAAGTGCAAAAGAGAAAGCTTCCACAACTATAGTTGGTGTCATTAATGACCTGATTAAACATTTACGGAAGTGCATGCAGTATTCAGCTGAAGCATCTACTCCGAAAGATGGATTAAATACTTCTAACTCCAATCTTCAGTCTGCCCTAGAGAAGTGCATATTACAGCTCTCAAAGAAGGTTTGTCTTTGATAATTTGGTTTCAATTGGCCGCATGCATGCATTGTACTCTGAAGTTTTCTTTTCATTTATATATGTACCGAAATCCAGCACGAAGTTGACAATGAAGTAAATTGTCTTCATCTAAGTTTTACTTGCAATCCACTTCCCTTTAATTTGTAATATATGTTCTCAATGTTTTTTTCTTGTGTTTGAGGAAGTAATTCACTTTGCATATTTACAGTTGAAGTTGTGCCTTTTTGCTTTTAGCTTCCAATGCTGATAAAAAATGGTCTGGACCTGAAATAAAATGTTTATTAGACAGACCTATGAGTTCCACTATTTGACATTTTTCTTTATCAAGTGTAAGCTGATCCTGCTTTATTAATTTTCACTGCTTACTGGACCCAAAGAGAGTGCTAGTTCTAATAACTACAAGTGAATAAAAGATAAGCATTGTGTACCCAGCAGCCCTTTCTTTGCAGTTTGTTTTGCCTACTTATTCACTCTATCCCCGTAATGAGGCCTTTAATAGTAATAGAGATCTTTTGCATTTCGTAGAATCTATATCAGTAAGTAGTTTTAAAGTTAAACTTTGACTCAGAGTAAGATTTGGTGCAACTGGTACTATTCGAATGTCAATAGATGTTGATGTTTTCAGTCAACTGTTACGATAATGAGTTGTTCATATTTGATTATAATTTCTGGGAGTAAGTTCTTTATCTGAGTTTAATGTTTGTCTGCTCAATTTATTTCTTAGTTTTTTGCTATAAGCTGCTTGCTATTACAACACCACCACCAACAATGTACCCAGTGAAATCCCACTAAGTGGGCTCTGGGGAGGGTAAAGTATACACAGACCTGCTATTACCAAGTACAATTGTTTGCAAGCATCAACATCCTATTTGTCTCTGGTAGCAGGAACCAAGCACCATTACATGATGAGTGTTGTATTTTATTGTTGCTTATAAGTTATAAGTTTAGATCTTCATTTGCTTATATACAAGAGCATACCCTGTGATTTTGTGATTTAGATGAAGGTAATATTTTTATTATGACATTTGTCATTAGCAGGTTGCTGATGTGGGCCCTATACTTGATATGATGGGCATGGTGCTAGAGAACATTCCAGCTAGCGCTGTCGCTGCTAGATCATTGATTGCGGCTGTGTATCGCACAGCACAAATTGTTTCTTGCATTCCAAATGTGTCATATTACAGGAAGGTAACTAGAATCTATTGTTGAGCTTCTGATTCATGGTTTTGTATCTTTTATGTAGTCCAAATGGTATAATCTGCTCTCAATCGCTCTCAGGCTTTTCCAGATGCTCTCTTTCTCCACTTGCTCTTAGCAATGGCACACACTGACCATGAAACACGAGCTGTAGCACACCACATATTCTCCACTGTGCTTATGCCACCTGTCAGTCCCTTGTCATCTCTACATAGTAGAAATTCTTCTCAGAGTATTCTAGTCCAATCACCAAGGAAGTTGGCTAAGGTTAGAACTAAGAGTTTCTCCGTTCAAGATGGAAAGGGTTCTAGAGATGGAGAAGTGGGAGAAGAAAATGAAGATGTCAGTCGCCATTCACATCAATCTGGTGACTCTCGATCTCAAAGTGAGTCCTGTGACTTCAAGGATGCCCTCCCTGACAGGAAATCAGTATGGAAAAACTAATCTCTCTTCTTTTATTTACAAGAGTTGTCCAAGAATTTGTTTTCCTTTTAAGCTTATTAAATATCTAATCATCTGAAATACTTCAGGAGTTCACTTCGCTTCGGTTGAGTAGTCACCAAGTGAGTCTTCTGCTTTCATCTATCTGGGTTCAGGCAACACTGACTGATAACACACCTTCCAATTTTGATGCGATGGCCCATACATACAAAATTGTTTTACTTTTCGTTCGATCAAAGGTTAGATCCCATCTTTTTTGTTGTATACAAACGTTTCTCTGTTCCAGTTCTCAATATTCTAGTGGCAAATCCTTGACCATAGAAATGATTTCTTTTCTTTTTTCTTTTGTCTTTTTCTGAATAGTGTGTCTAACTATCTAACTCTAATCAGAGATGCATGGGGAAACGTTCAAGCATTTTGTTTCTCTTGTTAGGGTGGTGTTTGGACGTGCTGTTGAAAAAAGTAGATTTTTTAAAAATGTCTTGTTTATTAAAGGTTTTATTCTCAAGAAAGTTTTGTCCTGGGTACATAAGTGTCTCGAGGAAATTTTTATAGTCAAAAAAGCTCTTTCCATTTACACAAAATTTAGAGTACTTCAAGAAACTACAACTATCCGAACACATTTTGCACAAATTGTTTTCTCCAAATAAATCAGAGCTATTTTAAAGACTAGTTCAAACTGTTATAAGTCTTATATTGCTTGATCTCCATCTTCTATGTCATTCTGCAACTGTTTCATCAACCACGTGATAGTTGGTCTTGCTAATTGCAGAATTCTAGTCATATGGCGCTTGTTCGGTCTTTCCAGTTAGCCTTCTCTCTAAGGACTATTTCGATGGATAAAGAAGGTGAGTTGGGTTCACTATCAAGTTCCAACATCTTACGTACTTGGGGAGTGCAAGCTTACAACTATTTAGTTGGGGTCAGAGATAATATTTGACATCAGTAATACGACCTAATGAAAACTTCAATCACTTTAGAAGTTCCTGACTGGGTTGTCGATGATTAATACTGTATCTTACAGTGAAATTTCTGGTTTTAGCAGCATTCATGTCTTTGGTGCAAATATTGACTATCTTTTTACTCACTGATTACTGAAGGAGGTTTACAACCATCTCGAAGGAGGTCTCTATTTACTTTGGCATCATATATGCTCATCTGTTCAGCAAGGGCGGGCAATCTCCCTGAACTAAGTCCTGTGGTTAAATCATCACTGACAGATGAAATGGTTAATCTCCCAAAGCTCTTTGTGTTTATGTTCTGTTTTGTTGGATTAGTAGTTGATTTCTTCCAATCTTTCTGTTAGGCCTAATCTGATCAGCTCTCCGTGTTTTCTAATATATATAGTTTGTTTAAATTTTAATCATGTCATAATGTTTGGTCAAATAGGTTGATCCTTATCTTAAGTTGGGAGAAGATGTGAGGCTGCAAACCGGGTCTGGTAGTGAAACATATGGTTATGGCTCACAAGAAGATGAAACTGCAGCTTTGCGATCCCTGTCAGCAGTAGAGTTAGACGATGAAAAATTTAAAGAAATCGTTATGTTGCACTTCACATCTAAATGCGGAACATTGTCAGAGGTATTAACTTTTTTAGCTTTCTCAAAATTTTGATGTATGATGCAGGTTCGCAACCTCATAGGTGGTGGGGAATCTTTGTTTTCTTGCAAGACAGAGATTTATACACGCTAATGCTATCTTTTTGTGTCATTAACAGCTAGTTTGATTTGCTTGGTTAATACAGTTATGGTAGATAGAGAAGATAGTTTCAAAACAGAAAGAATGATGTAGACAGCATTAATGAATCTTTCTCCTTACAATTGTACTTTTGGCAAGGAATCCACCTTTTATAGGTAGTTTGGTGAGTTTGATGGAAGATTGTGGTTGACTCTGGTTGAGTCATAGACACTACTTGTACATTCTTTTATGACACTGACTTGATGTTGTAAGAGTGAAATTTTTAGACTTATCAACAAATAACAGAGTAGAAATAAAAGTAGGTTGAAGATAGCTTCTTGTTTGGTTCTAAATCGCTCCTTTGTTGACTGATATGATAACATTGTGTCAATATAAGATGATTCAAAATGTTGCTTGAATTTTATGAAATTAATATTCATCGTCCAGTTTAGAGAGTTTTAAGTACATGATTTTTTCTCATCTTCTTCTAGTTCAGGATGTTTAATCTTGGCTAATGTTTTCCAGGATGAGTTATCAAGCATAAGAAAACAACTCCTGGAAAGGTTTGAACCAGACGATGCATATCCACTTGGGATTCCTCTGTATATGGAAACTCCTCACCCCTGCTCTCCACTTGCTCAGATTGAGTTCGAGACTTTTGATGAGGTTGTAGAGGAACCATTTTGTGTATTTAAGATATACATTTATTTATGTCTCTAGTTGGTTACTATTTTTTCTTTTTGTGATGTCTTGGACTTTTTCTCCCACCCCAATGACATGACTTCAAATATGCTTTCTAACAGAGGTTATTGTGTCTCTTTACTCTATCAGGTCATGGGACCACCTTCCCTCATAGATGAAGAAACAATTTCAGATGCTAATGGAAGCCAATCAGGCCGAAAGACATCTCTATCTATCAATTCCCTTGACATTCTAAGTGTTAACCAGCTTTTAGAATCGGTAAGTAACTGCTTTGAAGAACATGTTTAGGAATATTTGTGGAGTTGTTTATGTTGTAGATTAGTCTGTGGTTAGTCTTACATATTTTGACATTTTAACTTAAAAAATCTGCTTGGTCTTTGCATCTTCGTAACGAGACTACAAAGGGAAAAAGATAAGAGAAAAATGTCTGTATACTCGTCTTTACGGGACATCTAAGGTTCAGCCTATCTTTTGTCTTCCCATTGGTGAGGCATACTAACCAAAAGGAACGAAATTGAGTGATCTGCAGCGCCCCATTGTATCTGTGTTCAGGCATGACAGTGGTGCCGATCAGGATACACGGCTGAGTCTTCGTCCCGGGGCTAGACCTCGCGTTCGCGAAACTTGGCAGCTTAGTGGGCTGTCTTCGCTGGGGACCTCTCGTGTTCGTGAGAAACTAGAAAACATAAAATCTGCAATGTTCTTGTCTAGAACTCACTGGAGCCCCTTGGGTCCCACTCCAAGCTATACTAACAAGTACCAAAAGAAACATATGAACCTACGATAAGTTTCAAAATATGACGGTATAAATACTCAAAATGAGGGGTTAAGATGTTACACCTTAGTTCAAGGGATTACGAGTAACCAACAAATCTTAATTAGGTGATATCTAAATGGTCTTGTAGGTAAATTTTATGATGATTTTGACTAAGTATAGATTTAATTATGGTCCTAGGAATGATGAGGTAAGGCTATTCTAGAGTTTGTTTTAGCTTATGTTTTACACGGGGTATGTTGATGTTGTTTCAGCTTATGATTTAGAGAGTGAACCATAGTCAAATAGATTTATCCTTAGAAGAAGATTTGGTAAAACCAAATGTACGAACTGTAGGGTCATACCTGGAGAAGCAATGACCGCCCAGTGAGGGTGGTTGTCTTGATGCACAGCATAAGAGTATAGTGTTAAAAAGACGAATTGCAACTTGCAAGCTAAGAATTCTGTGGTAGGCACTAAAAGGCAGCGTCTCAAGAAGTGCTACGAATAGGAGTTAAAATGGGCCATAGAAGACAAGGAAGACATCTCGTGGTAGAAAATATCAAGTTGCATTAAAAAGCAACAAGTGAAGTGTTAGGTGTGTCTAAAGGTTTAATATCTTGATCACTAGAATCCTGGTGGTGGAATCACGAGGTGCAAAGAGTTATTTGAGCCAAAAAAGAGTGCTATATAAAGTTACTAAAAGTAGAAGGCTGAGAAGCCTTTGAAGAATATATGAGAGCGAAGAGGAAGCTACGAAGACTATTTGTAAAGCTCAAGGGAAAGCCTTAGTTAGGTAGTATCAAAAGCTCGGGACGAGGAGGGATACAATGCTCAACTACCGACTCCATCTGGAATTTCATTATCTGAGCTAGCCAAGAATGACCGTTAGTGGACACCCACCACTTTCTACCGGTTAGAGAGGCTCACTCTCTATACTTTTATAAAATATACTCACAGGGGCTAGAAAGACTCGGTCATAGGAATTTATAACACAAAACATTTTGTATAGTGCACATCCTTTTGTTAATTCCTCATGTTATCGATGTCAAGTAACAAACGAAACATTTAAATGAGGCAACAGATGTCAAGATACGTGAGAGTCATGGTGTCACCGTTAAAAGTGTCTATGCTTTACTAGAGCATTACATAAGAAAGAAGGAACTTTTAAGGCTAGGAAAGGATAGAATTCCAAAGCCTGACTGAATTTCTTCACAAACAAAACACACCACATGATCTCCTGATGTCTGGAGCAGGTGACAGTGGGGGACAAAGGAGTTTTTTCTGAAGTCGTAATATGAGAAGTTCTTCTTAACCTGGTAGGGATTGCCTTTCCATATATGTCAGTTTGGATCCTTAAGAGAAATAGGAGTTTTTTCGAAGTCATATTATGAGAAGTTCTTAAGCTGGGAGGGATTGCCTTCCCATATACCTCAGAGGTTCCTTTGTGTATAGAAGATGGGGTGTCATTCGCATAAAAACATATCTTTTTTTTGGTTTTGTACCTTCTGATATACTTCTTGGTACCATTGTTTTTGCCCAGACATTCAATAGAACTTCATTACTTCATCAAAAATAAGAAACTAAAAAATAAGAAAAGGAGGAGCTGAGGATAATGCTGTAGAAAAATAAGTTCCTGAAACAACTATGACCTAGGAGCATTTTACTTCTGAGGATCTCTAAGTTAATGAGATTGAATAGCTCATGTTACATGTCCTTCCACATGCATAATTACTTAGTATTTTTTTTTTGTTTAACATTGTCAAATTGTCTGTGGGACTATGAACTATAAGATCAGTAGCATGTTCCAGTATAACACTATCTCTTGCACATGTAGGTTCTGGAAACTGCCCGACAAGTTGCAAGCTACCCAACTTCCTCTACGCCGATACCCTATGACCAAGTAAAAAATCAGTGTGAGGCCCTTGTTACTGGTAAACAACACAAGATGTCAACCCTTCAGAGTTTCAAGATGCAACAGGAAACCAAGGCATTAATATCCTATAATGAAAATGACAGGAAGAACCTTTCTTTGCCAAAGATGGTGAGAATCACTCTGTTTGTCCCTCTATCAGTTGGTATCCAAGCTTTTTTGTGCTTGAATGATATATTTGCGTATTATAATGTATCTTTCTATAAACTGAATTGATACATAGAGATTTTAGTGCTGCAATATCATGGGATGCAGCTTTTTTGGTGATTAGCCTTCTCAACAAAATAGTTACAGTACAAAACGTCAGAGGATTTATAGCATTCCATTAAACTTACCTGCCAGCATATAACCTTGATCACACCAAACTATAGGGAAGTTGAAGAGCTCTTCTTTCTCAAATGAGATTGAAGTAGAGAGCTCCATATGTGGAATGAGCAAAGTTCATTCAGATCCTCTAACATATTCAATCCTTTTTAGTGGTTCCCTGAATCTTTAGAATGTGAGAATAAATATCTGAGTATGTGGAACTTTTTAATGTCGTTTGGCTCCAAGTATCCAACTTCATAGGATTCGTACGATGAATGTCTAGTCTACTCAGTGTTATCAAAGGTGAAAAACGCAAAAAAAGCTCTTAAGGTTTGTGGGGCCTTAAGCGCAAAACGCAAATAAAGCGTGGACTTTAATAAAAAAAGGCGCAAAGGGAGAAAAAAATACAAATATATATGTTTAGTCCAAGACTAAAAATTATAAACATGAATGACACATTTATGACCAAAGAAATTGAAAAAGAATGATGATAAAGTGAAATATTAATTGTTTAGTGTCACTTCTTCATATGAGGTTCATTAGCAGTGAAAAGTTTGTCTTAGAACCTTGATGATGACACTGAAGCGCACATAAAACGAGGCGAAGCACTCAACATGTTTTGAGCCTCGCTTTCAGGGCTTAAGCACGCCTTTGATAACACTGAGTCGACTTCTTTTTTTTTTTTTTGAAATTGGTAAATTGTATTCCTTCAGCATTAAGGCTATGCTGGCCACCTCCAAAAAGTTTACAAAAGAAGAAAAGAGAGATACTTACAAAAAGCCTATAAAATCCACTAGTTGGATTTCCTCTTCTATACTCTTTTCTTTACACCAAAAACCTAGTGAAGTAATAACTTTCCACTTAATCTTCAAAATAGAGGATTCTTTTCCTTCAAATATCTCTGGTTCCTCTCCTTCCAAATGGTCCACCAGATGCAGGCTGGGACTGTCGTCCACCATATTTTTTGGCTTTTGCTTCCTCCTCTTCTGATCCAACAGCTAAGCAAGTCTGCAATATGTTCAGGCATGATCCAGTTGATTCCAGCAATGGTAGTAAACATAGCCCAAACTTGTGTCGTTACTTTGCAATGCATGAAGAGGTGTTTGTTGGTTTCTAGTGCCTCCTTGCAGAGGAGGCATCTAGATGCTATGATGGACCCCCTTTTTTGCAGTGCCTCATGTGTCAAGCATGCTTTCCTAGCTACTAGCCAAGTGAAGCATTTCTCTTTATTAGGAGCCACACTTTTCCATATAGTATTCCAAGGTCCAGTTGACCTGCTTCCAGCAACACTCAGTTCCCTTCTGTATACACTGTTAACAGTGAAAATTCAATCATTGCGGTGCCTCCAAATGAGTTTGTCTGAGTCTGTCCCGGGAAGTTTCCTATTAGTTTTAGAAAATTTACCACCCATGGTTTTTCCCAATCATTTAGAGGTCTTCTGGAAGTCAGGTTCCACCCTTGAGGGGACACATTTCTTTTATACTGCATCCAGTATTCAAGCTTATTGAGAACAGACTAGGAAAAAGGCATTGAAGTGTGCCATGACCACTCCAGTCCTCTTTCCAAAAAAGTATCTTGTATCCCCTACCAACTCTAACTTTAGTGTTTAGCTTGAGAGTCGTCCATAGATTCCTGATAGATTTCCAAACCCCAACCCCATATGTGTTAGTCACTTTATTAGTGCCCCACTGCCCCTCCAGACCATAGGACTGATTTTCTTGAGTAAATCTCCACAATCATTTGGTAAGTAAACTCTTATTATGAAGCTTTAGGTTCCTCACTCCCAGACTCCAAAACTCTTGCTTTGCTGAACTGCGCTCCATTTTACCAGGTTGAAACTTTTCTCAATCTTGCTTCCTAGCCATAAGAAATCCCTCCTCAACTTGTCTTGGATTTTCAGCACCTCACCGGGGATGGGGAATAAAGACATTACATATGTTGGCAGAGAATCTAGGACTGCATTGATCAAAACAACTCTACCTCCCAGGGAAAGGTATTGTGATTTCCAAAGAGCTAGTCTTTTTTCTGTTTTCTCCATTATTTTATCCCATATATTCACAGTTTTTGTGATTAGCACCCAATGGCATTCCCAAATGATTGTGGGCAACTCTTCTATCCTGCACCTCAAAATACCTGCCAGAGATTGAATTTGTTGCACCTCTTTCACTGGAAAAATATTGCTGTTCCTCCAGTTAATCTTCAACCCAGAGCAAGCTTCAAAGATCACCAGTATCACCCTAAGGTAGCATATTTGTTCTTGTTCAGCTTCACAGAAAATCAGTGTCATTAGCATATAATAAGTGAGTCACCTCCATGATTTCATTGTTCCTGTTCTTAATGCTGAAGCGTTTTATCCAGTTGTTTCTTGCAGCCCTTCTCATCTGACTGCCTAATCCATCCATAGCTATTATAAACAAGAAAGGTGACAAGGGATCCCCTTGTCTCAGACCTCTTTCAGCTGGAAAAAAACCTGCAGGTTCTCCATTTATCAGAATGGAGAACCTGGTAGTTTTGATACAGAATTCTATCCACTTAATCCACCTTCTCCCGAATCCCATTTACCTGAGAATGTTCAACAGGAAACTCCAGTTCAGGTGATCAAAGGCCTTTTCAATATCTAACTTGCGCATAACTCCAGGCACATAATCCTGCTGTCAATGCATTCACTAGCAATAAGAGCAGCATCCATTATTTGTCTCCCTTTCATGAAAGCCATCTGGTGGTTGTTTACAACTCTGCTTATTACCTTCTTTAGTCTCTCAGCCAACACCTTTGCTATGATTTTGTAGACCCCGGAGATTAGACTAATGGGTCTGAAATCTCTTAGATCATTTGCTCCAACCTTCTTAGGAATCAAAGCTACAAAGGTGGCATTGAAGCTCTTCTCAAACTTGTAGTGAGAGTGAAATCTGTGGAATGTCTGCATCAGTTCTTCCTTTATTGTTTCCCAGAAAGCTTGAAAGAAGGCCATGATATAGCCATCTGGTCCAGGTGCACACATCTTTATCCCTGCCAGTACCTCTTCTTCCTCAACAACTCTCTCAAGATTGTTTCTTTCTTCTGCTGAAATGCCTTGTACTTCATCAAGATTCAAATAAGATCTCCAATTTTCTGATTCTTTATAGAGATCTTGATAGAAATCCACAATGGAGCAAATAGGATCAGTAGATAGTTCTCCATTGATAAACAAGGAATCTATAGTGTTGATCTTTTATGTGCAGTGGCCATTCTGTGAAAAAACTGTGTTTTTATCACCACATTTGATCCAGTGGACTCTGGATCTCTGCCTCCAAAATATTTCTTCATTCCTGGCCACTTCGTCATATTCCATGGCTAAATGAGCCTTTATCAACTGTTCATCATCATTTAAAGGTCTGCTTTCTTGCAAGGTCTCCAAGCTCCCTGTTTGATCTGGGATGTAGCTTTTTTTTGCCTTCCAGTTCACCTTATGCTCTTTGCTCCATTCTTTGAGTTTCGCCTTTAACATGCTTAATTTTGTTGCCAGAATATAGTCAGGAGTACCAGATATGATAAAAAAACACCACCATTCTTGAACTTTTTCTTTGAAACCTTCCACATTAAGCCACCACTTTTCGAACTTAAAGTAAGACTTCTTGAAATTATCATTTCCACAAGTCAAAAGAATGGGGTTGTGGTCGGAACCCAGGCTAGGAAGAGAGCTTTGCCTAATCTGAGTGAACATTTTATCCAAAGGAAAAGAATACAAAAACCTGTCTATTTTAGAAGCATTCCTGTAATTTTCCCCTCCTCTCCAAGTATAGGATCCCCCGAAAAGAGGAGGGTCTATGAGTTCCAGCTCATTAATGCAGCTGGAAAAATCAGACATTGATATTGATTGTAGGTCCTTGACATAACTGAGAATTTGAGGTGTCCAGATTTGTTATATAATACTCCCTCTGTCTCCCATATTATGTGATAAATAGATGAGATAAACGTGGTGCTTAACAAGCACAAGGTCTAAGACAATTTTTTTTGATAAAGGTAAAGTTGTATTCCTCAGCAATGAGCAATGAGGCTATGCTGGCAACCACCAAAAAGATTTACATCAGTGACCCTAAAAACACCAACTCAAGAAAGCTGCTACTAAACTTACAAAGAAGAAAAAAAGTTTAAGACCTGTCTAGCGTCCTCTATTCCCTCCTCTTTACACCAAAAAAAAAAGAAAGTCTTCATACAATGCCATTTAATCTTTTACACTGATTCTGCAGTATTTTTAAGATACTTTTTATTTCTTGCTCTCCAAATATTCCACCATATACAAGAGGGTATCATGTCCCAAGAACCTCAAGAAGTCCAATAATCCATGCAAAGATTAGAAATTATTGCTTTCTGAAAGATTAGGATTTTTTGTTCCTTGTTCCTTAGTTGTGAGGTTCTTGTTTAGTAGGATTATATTTATAGTTCTAGTCAAACTTGGTTTATTAGTAGCGTTGAAGAGTCCCACATCCGATGAAAAAGGGATGAGTGGTCTCCTTATATGGTCTTGGGCCCCTCATGAGCTAGCTTTTGGGGTTGACTTAGGCACAAGGACTCTTTCTTTAACAGGATGTCAGAGCAGGACCCATCCCAATTCTTGTTTACTAATGTTGGGGCCCCATTTGCCCATGCTCCAGATGTCTAGTCCTGGGCATTAGGTGGTGTGTTCAAAAGTTCCAAATTAGATAAAAAAGGTATGGGTGGTCTCCTTATATTGTCTTGGACAATCCTCCTCTCATGAGCTAGCTTTGGGATGGTCGAGTTTAGCCCAAGGTCCATTTCTTTAACAAGTAGTATGACTATGTCATTCAAACTAGGATTGTGAGATAGTATTCCTTTCCTACTAGAATCCTTGTTCCTAGTTTAGCTAGGATAGGGTTTCCTTAACCTCATCAATTTTACTCATTGTAGGGCTCATTCTGCTGAAAATAACATTGGCAATCAGTGTTTTTGAGTGGCTGCTTCAGAAACACGGTTAAACATTATTTTCCTTCTTCTTCCTTTATTCGAAGCTTCTCACAGTCCTGCAGTATTGAGGAACATGTGAGGATAAGGTTCTTCATCATTATCTATTCTTTTTATGTGAGTTTGAAGAACACTTAAGCTAGTTTTGTAAAAAAACATCAGTGCGAGTGCTTTTTTTTCGAACTTTCTTTGTGCTTGAGAGGTGCAAAACCTCCAGAGTACATCAATTTTGGTACTAGAGCCCAATATTTGAGTCTTGACATCATGTCGATGGAGAAGCAAGTAGTAGGTTTGCGACCTTCTTCAGTCGCTGATCAACTTCAGATTGAGAAATTAAGGATCAATAGCCCTTGAATGTGATTCAAGTATTTGGGACTTCAAAAGTAAGAAACTATTGCTAGATATTCAAGTATTTGGGACTTCAAAAATAAGAAAACTGATTCCATCCAAACTAAAGAAAGTTGATTTGGTCTAATTTTCTTGTTCTAGCTATGAACTATGTGTACTTACTTCTATCTAGCTTTGATCAATTCTTCTCTTGCTAAAACTGTGAGTTAGCCTTTCAGTAGATCATCAGATTAGGACTTTACTTGCCTATAGGTATTTCATAGGGAACCTTGTATGCTGTACATTATTTTTTTACAGAATAAATATTTTTATCTCAAGTTTATAATTAGCCTAATACTACTACTCACTACATAAAAGGTTTACTTTGAGATCATGTAAATCTACCTGACATCGCTCTTGTTTGAATCTAAATCTGCTTTGGCTGAAAGTTGGATCATTTTGATCCTACTAATCTATAATTTTCATTTAGCTGAGCTTTTTTTTATTAAAGGGAAACCCGCACAGGGTAAGTACAAAAACTGGAATAGCTTTGCTCTCGCTGAATCCAGATTAGCCAATTTTCCTAAATCTATCCAAGGCATTTCGTTGCACATCATTGGCCATGTAAATGTATGTATTAGCTACATGGAAAATGATGGTCTGCAATGGTTTCTAGTACATTGCTTATCTTTGATGAGGAAATTCTACAGGTGACACTGCTTCAGATGTGGCAAAAAAGGCGAATGTTCTTTTAAAATAGGGATATCACTTTATTTATTTCTATTGTGTTATAAATATTTTCCTTAAGATCCTGCATATGGAGAGCATGGTCCTGAAATATTAACGAGGATTGTAAGCTGTTCCTTTTCCTTTTGTGCAGGATATGGTGCTTCACCAGGATCTACAATTAACAACAGTTGACTCAACTCATGCACAAAACTCTCACTCTTGTTCTCGGGAGTATGGAGAACAGTCCTTTAGGCTGCCACCTTCAAGCCCCTACGACAAGTTCTTGAAAGCAGCAGGATGCTGAGTTTGATGTTCTTACTTACACGTAGCTTCTAATACTTGTAAGTATTGTCTCAAGCATGTTCATATCTCGTTGTGCTATCCCAAAGAAGTATCTTTCTAATGTAATATTATTTGTATCGAGTTCATATTAATTTAAAGTGTGTAAGCTGGAAAACATAAGCGGAAATAATTTATGAGTAAAGAAAATGAGAAAGAAATGATTGTCTGTAGTGTCTTTCTACCTTTTTGTATATTTGCTGAAATGGTATTGTCTATAAGTGATTGATCACATGGAAACTGTTGGCATCTTTACGAAGGGGACATTGATTATTTATGGTTTTCTGTACGAAGTTTTCCAGGGTGTGTTTGCAACAAATTTTATTGATAAACAAAAGATTTTATTGATGAATATTTGGATGTACAATTCTACATATTTCCTTGATTCTTCCCTCTAAGAATCTCCATGACTCGAGGGCTCAACAATGTCTTTCTCGAACTTAGGATGATGGGGACCTCCTTGTGATATATTTGGCCACCAAAATCATCGGGCAACACTTCGTCTTTTCAGGTTGATCTTTTGAAAGAGCTCTGAACTCTAGATAGTTGATGTTGGATCACAGTTGTTGCAAATGATTTTACCAACTACAAAAGGCTTTCTCCAATGCTAAATCACTCTAGAGAGTTTATATGACACCCCCTAAATAGTTGCAGTTGGTAGGCTGCTTCATAACACATGAACTCTCTTGCTTGTTTTCTATTGGCTTACTAGCTGGGAAGGCTGGCAATCCAATCGGACCGGCAAAACAGGACCACCGGAACTGGTTCCTGTTAACCGGAGGAATTACTAGAACCGGTCTTACTGCAACTTTTTGGAAGTTTCGGCCCGGTCTTATAGCTACCGATTTGGTCCGGTACCAGAATCGGATCCCACCGGTTCGGTCGGTATGTAACAACTTATTAATTGTTACTGTATACTCCCTCTATTCACTTTTATTTGTCATGTTGCACTTTTTGAAAGTCAATTTAATTAATTTTTAAAGTTAAATTAGAATACTTTAATTCAATATTTTTTTTAAAAAAAAATAGATATTCAAAAACTATACGAAAAGTACTATAAATTGCAATTTTTTGCATATCAATATGATGAAAATCTATATCGTAAAATGTTGGTCAAAATTCTTATAGTTTGACTCTAAAAGAGGAAATCATGACTTATTAATTGTGGACTGAGCGAGTATTATTAACTATTATATTTTAATATTATTAAATAAATATACATTATAGTTATATTATTTAATAGTCATCAAAACATTTAATTAAATTATTATTAACTTAATATATATACTCTCTGTCCACTATTAATTGTCATACTTTCCATTTTTAGAGTCAAATTTTGACTAATATTTTAGGATATATTTTTTCATCATATTGATATGTAAAATATTACAACATATAGTACTTTTTATACAGTTTTTGAATATTTAAATTTTTATTGTAGTTTAATTTAACTTTAAAAATAAGTTAAATTGACTTTCAAAAAACGCAACATGACAAATAAAAATAGACAGAGGGAATAATAACTTTTATAGTATTACAATTTACAAAAAAAAGTTTAATCTACTTTTAAGTCTTTAACCTTTTCTAAAACTTTGGTGTTTAAACTTAAGTGATTTTTATTGATATAGAATAAAGTTTCACAATCTTAGTAGATAATAAATTTGGAAATGATGTAACTACAACAGTCCACACATAGATCTGATCTATGCATTTGCATTCCAGGTCTATGCATGTTGAAGATAGTTGTTATAAAATTAATAGAACCTAATTCCAAAAATTGAGATCTCAACAAGAAATAGGAAATTGGAAGTTTACATATCTTCCTTGTGACAAAAAAAGAACAAGTCATTAATAAGGTAATTAATGATTTCTGATTTTTTATTTTATTTTTTTTGGAAGGAGGGGGTTTGTGGCCTTTGATATTGCATGAAATAATGTGTGACTTAAACATAAGGTGGTGAGGTTGGGGAAGATTACATATCAGTCAACAAAATGATAATTTAAAAAACATTAGTCCACCAAATCATAAACAATAGATGCATTAAAAGAAAGTTGTGTCTGACATAATTGAAAAATAATAAAGAGTAAGTTGCTTAAGTAGTAATGAATCCATTCTCTATCATCCATGATTGAGAAGGAATCTACTTGCTAGTTTACTACAATCCAAACATATGATATATAATAATAACAAATTACAGAGAAATGAAGATGACCTGAGTCCTAACCATGGTTGACAATCTACTTGAAGAAGTACCCAAGAGACCCCAAAAAATCTCCCAAGGGTAACCAACTTCACATGCATTGGAACTCCATCACCATTTAATAGAGTGGATTTCCTTATGATAAAAACATTTACCAAACAAAATCAATAGTATCCCTCCTATGTTTAAAGTAAAAGAGAGCTAAAATTACCCAATTCTAGCCCCCACCCCACACTTTTTTACAACATAAAAAGAAAAACATTAAGAGTTAGTTCACATAATCACTCTTATCCTCAAGAGAGATTGTTGGATTGTTAGATACAAAGAAAATTTTTAAAAAGATTTTCAAAAGGTAAATTGATCCTAGCTAGTCTAAGTTGTAAAATCCTAAGACTAGTTAATAGTTAGAAGTAACAAAAACTTGGGACATCATCCTCATGCCCATGATTTCACAGAACTTTTATAACATCTACAAGTTATATATGTAAAGCTTAAGTTGGAGGGACTAACCATTTCAAAATCCACATTAAAGTGAAGTTGGAAGGACTACAAGTTTTGAAATTTACATCAACTCTTTTGCTTTTCAAAACTAAAACTAACTTGGGACATTTTTGTTTAGCCCTTGAGGGGCAAAATCTTCTTTAGCCTTTCCAATTGGGCTAAGGTTTTAGAGATTAAAAAAAACATGATGATCAACTAAGCTGTTTTGATAGCTTGAGATGATGATGCGTATGCAATGCTTTGTTTCTCTTGAAGGAGCCTTTCCTTACAAGAGAAGAAATGGAAATGTGGAGATTGGTTAAATTTTACTCCACACCCTATGTGGAGAAGCCCTTGTTCCATACGCGGGCTTCCTTCCATTAATTGAGAAAGAGAAAGATGCAAGAGAACCATGGTTAGGCCAAAGATCCTTCAGGGAGGGAGGCATCTTTTATAGATCAATGTTGTATCGATCTCTCCTGACTGTCATACCATCTCTCTTAATGATGAGGAATTGGTGCACTTGTCACGCCTGTGGCACAGCAAAACAAACTGTCAAAGATATTAGTACCTACTCTCCTTAATTCCCACGATCAGTTATAATATAAATTGATACACAAACCTGAATGCAAGGCAGGTGATGGAGCTAGGGAAATCGGGGTACCATAGTGCTGTGTTGGATAACCAGGGCCAGCAGCAGCAGCGGAATAGGGGAAGAGATGGTGTGGGTACTGAACACCATAGCCCTGGCTGGGTGTGTAGCAGCCATTGCCATTTCCTTCACCAAAATTCATGTATGGGTAAAATGCAGCAGCTGCACTTGATAACACACCACTAGCAGTAGCTGCACTCCCATAAACTCCATATTGACTATTTCCTCCTCCATACACACTATAGTAACCCTGCACATATTCAAACAATATGCATTTACTTTTTGCTTTCAACTCTGCAAAATATTTCACCTTAATTAATCCCTTTTTTTTCATATCATTTAAGCTTCCATTCTAACACTAGAAAATATCCTCAACATCCTCCTTCTATCTATTCCGTCAAAAATGCCCTTGACATATAAAAATGGCTCAAAAAAATCCTCCTTCCACCTATTGGATAAGAAATACACTAAAACTTTTTTACAATAAGTTTATATTTGGTAAAACAAAAACAACTCATTATTTAAAATTTTATAAAGGAGGAAAATCGTAAGAGACCGTGATACTTGGTTCAGATTGTCAACTGGACTTTTCTAATCACAATTTTTCCCCTTATATACTTAAACCCAGTGAAACTCAATTTTTACACTCTTCTATCATTGAATCAATGTGTGTAATACAACCATCTCCCAAGCTATTATGCCTTTTATATATATAAAAAAAATATGAAAAATTCGTCATAAGAGTGAAGAGACTGTTTGTACCATATGAAAAGTTAGAGGAAAGAATAATTAGTTGCTACTATTGTTGGATTGATGATTCTTTATAAAATTGTGCATATTTAAAAATTTGTAAGCATAAATATTTATAAAATTATTGATATTCTAATATCTTATTTATGGATTACAGTTTGCTCATTATGTTAGATTGTATAAGAATTAAGAAATTTTAATAATCTTCACAATACAATTTAAAAAATTTAAATTGTATGTTCAAACAAAATTTCAAACTTTATAATTTTATTTTATATCACATGTCCAAATGAGTCTTAAAATTAAAATAGAATTTTTGTCGCATATCAAACAATGGTGGAGAAGTTTGAGAAGAAGGTATATTTTATATATATATTTTTTTCAATTATATTAAATATGTGGAAATTAAATATACACTTAACATAATTTTCATTTAACTTCTATTTACCGCACAATTTTTCATCAAAGAATATAACCCAACCATCCCGCACCTAATATTGCTCCGACCATAATATCAAAACTATTTTTTTAAAAACTTGTGATATTATTTTATTAAAAAAAAAATCTGTGTTAATAGTGTTGGATGGCTATGTCTTTCCATTAAAAATGAATTGAATAGTGAGTAATTAATGATAAGAATAAAATATGATTATTTTCTTTTATCTTTTTTTTTATATGTTAGAAATAACGAAAAGAAAATTTTATTTTTAAAATTTCTTTGTTAAAATAAATAAGTAAATAAATAAATAAAAAGCAAATTAAAAAGGAGAAAAATATTTATTTAATTAAGAAAAGTTTTATTAACGTGCTATAGACAATAAAGTATGAAATTAGATATTGATGCTTTCTTCTTTAATGAGTAAAAGGTCAACAATCAGCTTTTGACTAAAACAACATGCCTTCCTGCTTAGAAATTCGTGCTCCTTCACTTTCATTATTTTTTTAGTTTTTAATTTTTTTTCTGGCAAATGCTAATTGTCATTTCCTTTTTTTTTTCTAAAAAAGAAATCCTCTCTATACCAACTTAAGCAAACACATTTTATTTTCTAATCGATTAAAAAAATAACAAATTTTTATACCTATTATTCATTTAATTTTAAAATATTAATTTCATCTTTTATACTCATAAAAATATGAATAACTTATTTAATGCCACACTATTCAAAAAAATAAAATTCTCCTTCCTTAAATTGTGTGAAATCAAATTAGTATCACAGAGAGTGATAATTAATTTTTTTATCACGCGTGACCCTTAAAAAATAATCAATGATAAATAATTGGGATAATATTATTATTTTATTTTTTATTTTATTAAATTTCATATTTTAAAAAATATATAAGATGATAAATAATATTTAATAGAAAAAATAAAATTAGAAACAAAAGATTTCTTAATTTTCTAAATTAAATAAATATTATTGAACAATTTACTTTTAATATAGTAGATAACTATGTTAGACCAAAAGATTTATTTAAATTGATGAACATTAAGTTAAACTGAAAGTTGTTGTTTTGAACTTTGCTACTACCAAAACCCCACCATCACAATTTTTATTTGAAAACTTATATGGTATCCAAAGTTGCCTTGAATCATGGACTAAAGTAAAAAGGTCAAAAAGAGAGCAACAATATTCAATTAGTAGTGAAAAACTAACAAATTAATTTCTTTTTAAAAAAAACATTCAAATTAAATTATTATAATTAACCTTGTACATCTATGATTGATTTTTTAATTTCCTTTTTTATTCTACATTATATTTTCTATCTTTTAATAGTTTAATCAAAGTTATATGCAATTTCAATAGTATATTCTTTATCTATATTATCCTTTTTATTAAATTCTATGATTTTTCCTTTTTTTCCAAATTGTGTGAGTTTTTATTTTACAAAATGCATATTAAATTAATTGAAATGTAATATTTGTGGAACTTTTATTAAATATTTAAATTCAAATATGAAAAATCATCCACGTAAAGGTAGAAAATTACACTACCTAAGATGAGATTAAGCTTAATTTCATAATTTTAAGACAATTTTATAAAATAAATATATTTAGAATTTTGGCAGGATAAACTCATTAATTAGTTGTATATCAAAAGAAAGAATTTTTAAACTTTTTTTATGCGTTGGAAAATATAAAAGTATCATTGATTTGTAGAAAGAGAAAGAAATTCAAACTTAACATTTTCATTTTTCATGAAGGGCATAATTGTCAAAAAAATTAGGAAGTATTATCATAACCCACCCACCCCACATTGACCACGTGAATTGTCTTAAATGTCCCCATTTTGTCCACAATCATTCTGCCCCAAAAAATATTTTTCTATTTTTATTACTCTACTGTCCCCATGCAAAATTGAAATTTTGAGATTATACTTTTTAAGAAAAAATATTCAAATTTCTTTAATATCTATTAAGTATTTAAAGTTATTAATTATTACAATTATAGCTTTTCACATTATAATACTTTATTTCAAAAAAATTTATAACTTCTTGATCTAAATTCGCCATCCAAAATTAAAATTTCAAATATAATACATCTTTTTTAGTATATAAAACATATTTAGATACTTTTTTAAACATAAGCTTTTCATTTCATATATTTAATAACAAGCTTTCATAATCATAATAATGTGAGTCATATGTTTATAGCATTAAATTTTAAATATATTTTTTCTTCTTCTTCCATTTTGTGTCTAATTTAATGTAGTTGAAGAGTAAAATAAAAGAAATGATAGGGACTAAAAAGTAAAGAAGATAAAAGGGTACAAACCGTAGTAGGGTATGTGTAATCTGTCGAGTAGGGAGAGTACCTGACAGTTTGTCACAACAAAAATAAACATAAAAGCATTACAATCTGAAACTTGACATGGAAGTTTTCTTAAGCATTATACCTAAAAAATAATTCGACTCTAAACATCTTCAAAATTTATATATCGTGTTATAATTAGGTATTAAAAAGACTCACAATTGAAGTATCTTTTCTGTCTCATTTTACGTGACACTTGGTCAGTTCCAAAAAGAATGTTATATAAGTAATTTTATTTTTTACTCTTATTAGTCCCAATTAATTTTTTAATACTTTAATAAAGAGAGAGAAAAGTGAGTTATTTTTTTGAAGAACAATTTGATAAACATTTCAAAATCTTCATTATTTTTTAAAATTCATATCGAATCAAATGTTACTACATAAAATGGATCGAAGAGAGTATTTAATTGCTAATTGAATCCAAACTAAAGTCAAAGTGTGAGTTTTTTGTAGAAGAAGCATGCATAATGATGAGTTGTGGACATCATTAAAAAAAAATGGCGTGGGTACAGTGTAATGAGGTCTTGTTGGAATGAGTTGGCAGATGCACGTGAGTGTAGGTATAGTAAAAAATTAAAAATAAAATAGAGTATGTAAAAGTGTAATACCCATAAAGATTGTAAGGTATCCCTTGTTGGATAGCATAATGAGGAAAAGTTGTTGCTGAAGGAAAAGCTGTTGCTGTTTGAAACCCTCCATGAAAACCACTCATCACCCTCAAGTTCCTTCCTCCTCCTGTTGATTCAATAAAATAATAAATTTACTATATCAATTATTATTTTCGTGTCACAGAGACACAGAAAGAGTAAAAAGCAAAAGGTGTACGTTTATTTCACAGAAAAAATGAGCTGTCATGCTTTCTTAAAACATCACATGCTATGCCTATATGTTGGTGGTGCTAAAGTAAAGAGCATCATAAAGTGGACTTGCGCACAAACAATGCCTTTATTACAATTATGTTTTTGACTCAAAATATATCTTCACACTAGCAAAAATGGTTTAAAACAAGTGGAACAAAATATATGAATCAACATTTTTTTTTTAAAAGATGGGGGAGGAGGAGGGATTGGATGTTTGAGACATTGTGAAAGTGAAATTTATGATACTAACTCTATACATAAAATATAAAAATTGACATTATAAATGTAGTCATCTCACAATCAATATACTTTAAGCACTTGTCCCTACATTGTTATTTTGTTTAACTCAAGAGAAAAAATTGGACTATTTTTTCTTATATTGGACATTATTTGTAGCTGAAAAATAAAGGATGAGAATATTTTTGAGTAGTTCAAAGAATATTCATACATCAGATTTGAATACTTTGAATCAAAGTAAACCACAAAATAAATATTAATTTTAGCAAAAGAGGATATGATATGATACCATGTTTAGGGGTAGTAGGTTTAGATCTTTGAACACCCATAGAAGCAAGATTACAGTTAGCTCTTCTTCCATCAATAACAGGAGCAGCATCAACACAAGCCCTCATAGCTGCTTCTGCCTCACGAAATGTTACCTGTAATTACCAAATATCAATTAGAAAACATACATTAAAAAAAAATAAAAAAAATAATAATTATTATCATACAAATCCATAGCCTTTAGATCTTCCAGTAGCTTTATCAGTTATAACAACAGCTTCTAAAATATCACCAAATTGTTCAAAATATTTCTTCATTGTTTCCTTTTGAGTCTCCCAAGCTAAACCCCCAACAAACACCTTCGTATACGTTGTATCTCCAAATTGAGCTGATGGAGTCATCTTTGATCTATAAGTAATTTGGATCTCGTTGATATCAGATGAAGAAAGATCTCGATTAGGTCAGAGATGGGAAGGAAAGAGGAAGGGAGGGAAAAAAAAGAAATAGGAGGGAAGAGAAAGCAAAAGATAATAATAGTAGGGAAGAAAAAGGACATAAATTATAAACAATGCTTATAACTGCTTTACACACTGGCATCTTCAACTATCTTCACGCGCTTTACTTCCCCCGCCAACCCTTTTCAATCTCCATATACTAAGGATTTGTTTGGCTCCAAAAACAACAACAAAAAAAAAACTTGGAAAATTTGTGAAGTAATGTTTATACTAGAAAAGAAAAATAATATTTGGGTCAAATTTAAATATTTTATTTTAAAAAATGTCTTATTATTTCAACTAATATTTGTTACTATCTCAATCGAATAAGTTTATATTCTAACTTGAGTTGACAACATTGAGAAAAAGAACAATTTATTTTTAATGGGTTATAATTTTAATTGAATCAGTAAAAAAATTAGATACGTGATTAGTGTATTGTCTTGCCTATATTGTTGTTTTGTTGTTGTTGATTGATGTCAATTATGTAGGTGTTTGTTCATGCGATACCATATCACAATATAGAATCGTAAGATGGAAACATTGTTTGGACATGAGATAGAATCCATATTCTACAAATATCATGACTTAGGAATTTTATATCATGATTTGAGATTTTTTTAAATACAAAAGCTGACCTACAAGTTTATATTTATTAAAATAATCACATTTATATCTACTAACCATTATTTCATAGGTAAATGTACTTAGTATTCACATTATTACTTTTTAAAATTTGTTATTCTCATCAATATAAAATTTATTATTACTTCAACTTTGATAAATATAAATGACAAAGTAGGAATTGATTTGGTGAACATAAATAAGAATGAAGGAAGTAATACTTTTTTGATTTTTCATAATAAAAAGAACTTGTCCTTCGACTACATACGAAATTGTTTAAAGCAATTTAATATGAATAAGGACAACACTGGTGATGTATGTTTGATACTCACTACTTCTAATATGTTTGATCTTAGCACGAAATTAATGCACTGAAAATGTATAATTGCACATAAGTGAAACAAGGCATGAACCATATGATATTGACACACGAGTGAAAATTGTCATATCTTGTACAGTTTTACATAATTATTTGCAAGAATAACAAAAGGAATGATGAAATATATGGTCTATGGCATGAAAATATAGTTGCGAATGATATTGACCAACAAATGACACAAAATAATAATGTTGGTTTATCTTCTCGGCATATGATCGAGAAAGGCAAGTTTAACATAAGAAAATTATTCTTATTATGTGAGATGATTATATTAAAGACTAGTACACTACAATTATGTTTAAATTTTTTTATTCAATTATAGTTAGATGAAACAATTACTTAAGTGGAGAACAAAATAGATTTTTAATAAGTTATCATGTGATTTTATAATTTTTTGTTTATTTGATAAGATTGAATAAACAAGTGGGGTTATTTTGATAGTTTCATAACTTATGAGATTCTTATCTTTACAAGAAAATATACAACACAAAAATTTCATATTGCATGTTTAAACAAAACTTCAACTTCATCTCATGATTTCATTTTATGATATCATATCATAAGATTCCACATCGCATGACCAAACGATAATTGTGGATATTTTTAATAGTTTTTAGAACTTTTAGATATAAATTATTATTTATTAAATAGCCAAATACTTTTTATAAAACTTGGGGTCAAACACATGGTGTAATTTGATAAAAAACATGGCCCAAACATTATTTGTCAAGAATATTTTGAAAACTTGAAGTCAAATGCTAGTTTAGTATTTGGAATTTTAAAAGAAATAAAAAGAATTACCCAAACTTTTATATTTATAAAAAAAACCCATCATTTATTAGTTCCAACTAATATATATCTAGCATATATATCTACTACTCCTAATAAATAATTAGATTACTCCTCTATCTATTTTGAGCGATAAAATTGAGAAAAAAAAAAGAACAATTTATCTTTAATGGTTATAATAATAATCATAGTCGAACCAATGACAAGTTTGAATATGCGATAAATATGTTGCTCTTGCCTATATTAATTGTTATTTTGTTGTTGTTGATTATTATCAATTCTGTTATAACATTATTTTTCACTGAACATATTTCTTATAAATGATAATACAAATTTATGGGTATTTTTGATAGTTTAAAAAAACTTATGGGTATAAATCATATTTTTTTAAAATAGTTATTCTTGAGAGAACTTGGACCAAACACATGGTGAAACTTTCATCAAAAACTTCATCCAAATATTATTTGCCAAGAATATTTGGAAACTTGAGGTCAAACGCTAGCTAAACTCTCTCTTTTTCAATTTTTTTATTTATCCTAAATATTATTTCAATAGTTAAAATATAAAATTTTGAAAAATGAATTTTATATATTTGTAAACTACGTTAAAAATACTACAAGATAATTCAAAATATTTAAAAGATATATAAATATTGATTTCTATTTTGAATCGATCGATGATATTTGTTGTATGTTTCTCTATACAGACCCCTACTTGTGTTTTTCTTCGTTTTCCTTTTGTGGAGTACAATGAGTGTGCCAGCGACTTCGTTTCACCCTTAGCTCTAGCAGTCACAAACACATCAAATTTTTGGATGAGCTATTCCTTCTTCCTTGTGTAATTCTCTTTCTCATGTCATGATGTCTTTACTTTTAGGCATAAACTATTCTATTTATTTATTATGGTGTATTTGATACTCTTAGACTTGATATTTTAAGTAGATATCCTTGATGTGATGACTTTTAGATTTTGGAAATAATATGTAATAGACTCTAGTGAATTTTTTGTTTCACAGATTAATAAGTTTTGAGCTTCAACAATATGATTGTATTTCGTAAGTTGAACAATTAATGTACAAGTTGGGATTTGAATCATTGATTTTCCCACCTAGAAGGGTAAGTGTGGGTGTCACTCAGAAGTCGTTTTGAATTGTGACATTATTTATTTTAATTTATTTTGCTTATTTCTTTTTTATATGTTATGTATTTACAACAACAATACTCAAAATAAACTTAATACATTAAAAATTTAGTTAACTCTCGAAATTTCACGCGTACTACATATTTAGGACCTTGGGAGTAACATATATTATTTGAAAATTGTGTTAAATGTACTATAAAACACTATTATTAACAACTTAGGATATTTGATGAACATATTAAAATGTGATTATTTCTCAAAATTTTATATATGCCACATAAATTTGGAACATATGGAGTCACACATATTATTTGAGAACTACGTTAAGAGTATTAATCACAACTTAAAAATTTGATCAACTCTCAAAGTTCGCATGTACCGCATAAATTGGGACATGAGAAATAACATATATTATTTAAAAACTACATTAACTATGTCACAATAATTAACAATTTGCGAGTTATTAACATGTTAAAAGATTAAAAAGAACATACAAAAATTTGGTTGACTTTCAAAATTTCACATGTGCTACATAATGTGCAGGGACGACTCAACAAGATTGGGGGCCTAAAATCAAACCTTTAAGAAGCGCCCTAATATTTTTTTAAATCTTTTTTTAAAAAAATATAAAAAGATAATCATGTATATATTTATTTAAAATCCTTTTTTCTTGTTTTTTTATATGTGAAGTCATTAATTACTGTTTTCTAATCGATTTGTTTTATTACTTCCTTTTCAATTGATAATATAGCTACTGCATTCAATCTCACATTGTTGATCTTAGATAAGATTTTATCAATTTTAGTTTTCAAAAAGCTTCTTCTGGTCGAGGCAATAGTTACAGAAATTGTTATAATATAATTCTATAAGCAATATATGCATTAGGAAAAGAATCAAGTGTTTTTATTTGGTTGAGTATTTTCATTAAATCATTATCTTCTAGTTTATTTCTATTCATAATAACTAAAACGAGAATATATATACTTACTAACTAAGAATATCAACAATAACAAAAGTTCAAGAAAAATTATAAAATAAAGTTAAAATAATAAAACATGACTCACAAATTTGATAAGTTGATAAAATAACGTTGAAATATTGTTTGAAGAAGATACTCAAAAGCAAATTTTCTTCTTTTTTAACTTGTAAGCAACAATAAATCATTTTTTTAAGGAGAAAGTTCAATATTGAGAATAAAATAATAAAATAGAGAATAAAAAAGATGAGTATAAGGTAAATAATAATATAAGTTCAAATTTTTAGGAGATAAATGATGAAACACAATTTCCCACTTAAGAAAATTATTTTCGGAAAATGTTTCATTCCCTCAGAAAAGTAAGAAAAACTAACGGCCATTTTTTTAATACTTCTTACATGTTTTTTTTTCAATTTAAAAATACATATAATTTTAAGTAATAGTATAAGTATTTTAAAAAAATTGGGGGTCCTAAAAAATATGGAGCCCCAAGCGATGACTTTAGTAGTCTAGTGGTTAAGACGACACTGAATCCACATAAATTGGGTCAGAGTGAGTAACATATATTATTTAAACATAATGTTAAAAGTTCAATAAATTAAAACAATTAAAAACTTGATTTTGTAAAAAAGTTATATAAAAATTTGATTGACTCTCCTAATATAATTTGTGTCACATAAATTTAACAATCGAAATAATATATATTAGGTCCGTGCTTGCATTGACTCTTATATATCTAGTATACTTTCTCCGTCTACTTTTAGTTGTCCTGGTTTTCTTTTTTAGAGTCAAACATTATGAACTTTGACTAACATTTTATGATGTGTTTTTTTCATCATATTGATATGCAAAAAAATGTAATTTATAATACTTTTCATATATTTTTGAATATGTTTATTCTAGATATCGAATTAATGAAATCTAATTCAATTTTAAAAATTGATGGAAATGACTATCAAAAAAGCAACATGACAACTAAAAAATGAATGGAGAAAATAGTAAATAAGAAGAAATAAAAGATTAAGATAAATTATATTTGTTTTATGTTTTCACGTAGCTATTCAGATATGTATTATCACATAAAATTATTTTTGTTTTATGTTTTCTTTTATTATATAAGAGAGACTTCTGGGCGTGCCTACTTCAATGTGTTTTAAAAAAAGTTAAATAATTTATTTTATTCTAGTTTAATTTAATTAATATATAATGTTTTTTGAAATTATTGGATTTGTTTAGCTATGACTTTTAATTTTGAATTCATATTCTTTAGTTAAAGCTTTATTATTTTAAGTATCGGTTACATTTTTTTTATATCTTATAATTATTTCAAGTAAAAATTAGCTATTAATGACGGAAAAATAATTTAATTATGAACATCTTAATGGACATCTTCACATTACATTTGCGTAAACAAAGCAATTAACAACTTAATATTTTTAAAAATATCATATTAAAATTTAATCAACTTTCTAAATTCTATTAATATCACATAAATTAAATAAAAAATAATAGATATTGAGTTTGTGTTAGCACAGACTCTTGTTTCTAGTTGTTATACATATAAGTTAGTCAATTTGGAGAGTTATCATACAAAAGAAAAAGGCATAATACATAAATATACCCTTTAACTTAACATCATTTTACATATATATCCTCTAACTTTGAATGTGCACAAATAGACAGATAAACTTGTATAAAGTTGAACAAATAGACACACGAGTCCTACGTGCCACAATACATGTAGGACACAAATTTCCATGTAGGATGTCATGTAGGACATTTGTATCTATTTGTTCAATGTTATACAAATTTAAGTGTCTACTTGTATACGCCAAAAGTTAGAGGACATAAATATTAAATGAGTCCAAGTTAAATGACATATCTATGTATTATAAAAAAAAAAGCCTA
The DNA here is from genome assembly GCF_001406875.1 of Solanum pennellii. NCBI lineage: Eukaryota > Viridiplantae > Streptophyta > Magnoliopsida > Solanales > Solanaceae > Solanum > Solanum pennellii. Next base: position 46,169,498 of record NC_028647.1, on the reverse strand, counting down.
TTTATACCACAAAATCATCTAATTTCAAAGTTTGCTAAACAAAAGTTATTTTTTAAAAAATTAAAAATTATCGCATAAAGCATTAATTATTCCCAAATTAATTAAAAAATAAATTTCACCTGGATTTTTGTATTGTAGACCAAAAAAATGACAGGACACAACACTACAAAATAAATTAATTACATTTGAGAAAATTTCAAAAAATTGGCTCATCAATATTTTTGCTTCATATACTAATCCGTTATAAAACTATTGAATTGTGGATATTTTTTTTCATCAACAACATAACGTAATGAACCTATTTAATATAAGACGTAATATTGTGCTAGCGTATTTGGCTAAAAGAATGTAAAAGGGTGTTTTCTAAATTCTATAAAAGGGTAGTCTTTTCACCCTTATTGAACACACTTGAAGAGATAACAAGAATTCTATCTATTCTATACTTTACATCACTATTTTGTCTTCCTATATTGTTTAAATATTTTTGTATTTTTCTCTTATTTTACAACACGTTATCAACAGAAGTCTCTAACCTACTGAGACCTACTTAATTCAAAATTATCTTTTTCCCTATAAGTTAATCAATTTTCCTTCCGAGGCAGGTATACATTTATATGTTTATACATATCTTATAGGACTTACATAAGTCTGTGAGCAACGATTTAATTACTCCATATCTAACTTGATTTAGGTATTTGTATGATACTTTACTAGGCATAATAATCAATATGTTTTAGGTTTATATTTTTATGTTGTTTATATGTTAGTAACTTATAACTCTAAATTAAATATTAGGGCATACAATGACATGCTAGTTAGAATAATCATATATGTTTTTCTGTCATAAATTTATGATAAATATTGGTGTGTGCCATAAAGAATAATAGTATTATATTAAATATACTTAAAAATCTTATAAAACTTTGGCGTTAATAACTATTGAACTAGTAATAAATATTGTAAAATAATTAGAATATGTATTAAATTTATCGTTTCATACATTTGAGTTACATGCTTTTGTAACATCCCATGTTTATGCATATATTATATTTTATACTAATTCTTAATCATTTGAAACATTAATTTATCTTTCATTATAAAGAAATCAAAATCATGTTATTAACTCAACTATTTATGATTGTTTTTATCATGTTGAATTTGTCAAACTTTGAATTTATGGCACTGGATATTTCTGAAAAGAATTATTTGTCATGGGTACTTGATGTTGAAATTCACCTTACCGTTAAGGGTCTTGGTGATAGTATCATCGAAGGAAATACAACATCAAGTCAGGATAAAACAAAAGTTATGATTTTCCTTCGTCATTATCTTGATGAAAGCCTGAAGGTTGAATACTTAACAGTGAAAGATCCACTTGAATTGTGTATAGGTTTGAAAGGAGGTATGACAACTCAAGGCAACGGTATTGCCAAGGGTTCGTTATGAGTGGATGCACTTGCGGTTCCAAGATTATAAGACCGTAATTGAATATAATTCTGTTGTATTTAGAATCACTTCCCAATTAAAATTATGTGTAGAAGTTATAAAAGATGAGGACATATTGGAAAAAACACGAACTACTTTCCATACCTTCAGTATGATATTACAAAAACAATATCGTGAAAAAGATTTTAAAAAATACTATGAATTAATCTTATATCTTCTGGTGGTTGACCAACATAACAACCTTTCAATCAAAAACCATGAAGTTCGTCCCGCTGAAAGTGATCCTTTACCGAAAGCACACGGGGTAGAAGCACACGTTCACTCTGAATTAAGACAAAATAATCGAGGCCATGATAAAGTGCACGGGTGTGAAAAAGGCAAAAGACGATATAATAAACATCGAGGTGGTGGTCATAACAAAAGGGAAAACAATGTGGGTTCTAAAAATAGTCCTTCTAAAGGAAAGAGCGATCACTGGCATCATTATGGCCTTAAAAGGTCATTGAAAAATGAATGTCGGACACCTGAGCATTTTGTCAAGCTGTATCAAAATTCCTTCAAAAGAAAAGGAAATAAAGGAGGTGCAACCTCTTCTAATACCCGGATGGAGTCACATTTGACTCTCAAAGATGATGTTCAGGTAGGATTTTCTCAAAAATATGATGAGAATGTTGAGCCAAACTTAGCATTGAAAGATTATGCTTTTGATGGGCTCGATGATATTACTACTCTGAAAGCTAAGGACTTCTTTGGGGATCGTAACTGAGATTGATTGAGCTAGAAATAAATGATGTTTTTATGTATTTTTAATGTCTTACTTAAATTTTATGTACTTAAGATTTCTTTTGATAAATTTCGTACTTCTTATTATGTACTTTTATTCTTATGAAGATAAATAAAATTTTCAGTCTTCAATTGGATCCAAGATGAGTAGTGGAGATATGTGTCTTTTGGACAGTGCCACAACTCATAAGATACTAAGAGAAAAGAAATATTTCTCTATTTTGGAAATGAAAAAGGTATATGTTAATACAATATCCGATAGTACAAAATTGATTGAGGGCTCTGGAAGAGCGACCTTATTGCTACCTGGAGGAACATTATTGGTAATTAATAACGCATTGTATTATAGTAAGTCTCATAGAAACTTGTTAAGTTTCAAGGTTATTCGCCAAAATGGCTATCATGTTGAGACTGTGAATGAAGGAAAGGTGCAATACCTTTATATTACTACAATAAATGCGGAGAAGAAAATTGTGCAGGAAAAATTACTAGCACTTTCTTCTGGGTTGCACCATACAAATATTCGTACAGCTGAATCACATGTCGTAGTAACAAAAGGTTTACTGTATCTAATAGTATCTAATATATCTTAGGTATGAAAATCGAAAGAATCTGATTTTATCATTTGCATGACCGGTTGGGTCATCCCGGTTATAATATGATTCGCAGAGTAATTGAATATTCACATGGGCATACTTTGAAGAACCAAAATGCTCTTCAATCAAAGAAATTCTCTTGTGTTGCTTGTTCACAAGGAAAGTTGGTTATCAAACCATCAATGACTAAGGTTGGGGTGAAATCTCCCGTATTTCTAGAACGGATACAGGGTGATATATGTGGACCTATTCACCCTGTATGTAGATCATTTAAATATTATATGGTTTTGATAGATGTATCTACAAGATGGTCACATTTGTGTCTATTGTCAACTCGAAATATGACTTTTGTGAGGTTGTTGACTCAAATAATAAGGTAAAAACACAATTTTCAGATTATGCAATAAAAATTACGTCTAAGACATTTAATGATTATTGTTTGTCCATTGGAATAACAGTTGAACATCTTGTTGCACATGTTCATACTCAAAATGGTTTAATACAGTCATTGATTAAACGTCTTCAATTGATAGCTAGACCATTGTTAATAAGAACGAAATTGCTTGTTTCGATTTGGGGTTATGCTATTTTGCATGTAGCAGCACTTGTGTGCATAAGGCCAACCTATTGTCATGACATCTCCCCATTACAATTTGTTTTTGGTCAAGAGCCAAATATTTTCCATCTTAGAATCTTTGGTTGTGTGGTATATGTTCCAATTGCTCCACCACAATGCACAAAGATGGGTCCCCAAAGAAGGTTGGGGATATATGTTGGGTATGAATCTCGTTCTATTATAAAATATTTGAACCTATAACTGGAGATTTATTTACAATAAGGTTTGTTTATTGTCATTTTGATGAATCAGTGTACCCAACATTAGGGGGAGAACAAAATTAGTTGGGAAATGAGATAGATTGGAATTCACTTTCACTATCTCATTTAGACCATCGAACAAATCAATGTGAGCAAGAAGTTCAAAAGATAATTTATTTGCAGAATATCGCAAATCAACTGCCGGATGCATTTACTAACCTTCCGCGGGTTACTTAATCATATATCCCATCTTCTAATGCTCAAATTCGAGTTGATGTCCCCATAGGACAAAATGTTAAGGCAAATGAGTCTGTACCACGCTTAAAACGTGGTAGACCAATTGGTTCAAAGGATAAAAATCCTCGAAAAAGAAAAGAAATAAATGATCATAATATAGAGGCAATTGCTCATGAAGAGCTCGAGACATAATAAATGATGGCACCACAGAGGAGGTCCATGTACCTGAAAATAATGAGAATGGAGAAATCTCTTAAATTATATCTCGACGAGAAAAAGATGGAATCGAAATAATATTGTGGTGGATAATATTTATGCATATAATGTTGCAGTTGAAATAATGCAACAAGATGAGGATTTGGAACCAAAATCTGTCAGTGAATGTAGACAAAGAAATGACTGGCCAAAGTGGAAGAAAGCAATTCAAATAGAATTGGCTTCACTTAAGAAACGTAAAATTGGACCAATAGTTGGAACACTTGAAGATGTCAAGCCAATAAAGCCGTCAAAATGGGTTTGGCCTGCGAGGCCGGCCCAACCCAACCCTGAAATAAATAGGATTGGGCTTAATATTTTTGGCCAATTTAGGAACGAGGATTTTTAGCCCGCCCCATTTGGCTCGTTGGGCTCGTAGGCCGCACCCGCAAGCCTCAGAGGCTATCCCGTGGGCTACTAATTTTTTAAATAATTTTATGTATACTTTTAATAGTGTTTTATTTGTAAAGATTTTATCAATAAATATTTTGAAAAATAAAAAATCAAGTCTTTGCAATATCATCTTGTATGGTGAATTGTAGATGAAGATAAAATTCTTAAGGAAACAATATTACATGTTGATTCAAATGTAATTGATGGTTAAAGCGGAAACAGAGTTGTAAAACTTTAATTAGTGAGTCATGTAATATTTAGAAATTTAGATTTGTTAAGTATTTAAGTTGCCTTGTGTTGCTGGAAATCTTTTAAACCAGCTAGTTAAGTATTTATCCTCTAAATCTTACATTGGCTATTATGTATTTTTGTAAGTATTCACCAAAGTATATGATTCATAAATGTATTTTTGTATGTATTCACCAAAGTGTATGATTTAAAAATGAAATTTTGTATGAACTGATGTCGTGTTCATAGACGTCAACGTTCTATACTCTTTCTAAGAGAGTAATATTGTTCATTTTTTGGATGAAGGGTCAACCCACGGCTCGCTAGGACTGGGTTTGGCTACTATTTTATTGGCCCTTTAATTAAAAGGGTCAGCCCGCTTCAATCTATTTAACCTCTAGCCCGTTAGGGTTGAGTTGGGTTAGGTTGGGTTGGGTCAGTCCATTTTGACACCTCTACAAGCCAGTGGGGACACAAATGAGTTTTTATGTAAAAGCGCAATGAAAATGATAAATCATAAGATATAAAACACGACTTGTGGAATAAGAATTTTCACAAAGTCCTGACATTGATTATGAGGAGATGTATTCTCCTGTGGTAGATGCAATTACCTTCAGAAATTTAATAAATATGACAGTTCATGAAAAGCTTGAAATGCATCTAATGAATGTTGTCACAACCTATTTATATAACTCACTAGACCATAATATTTTTATGAAAATCGTTGAAGCCATCAAAGTGCATGAAACATATAAAAATTCAAAAGAAAGTTGTTCAATAAAATTTCAGAAATCCATATACAATTAGGACGAATGTGGTATAATCGTCTTAACGAATATTGTTATATGAAGGGTATAAGAATGACCTTATTTATCCTTGTATTTTTATACGAAGGTCAAAATATGAATTTGTAATAATATCTGTTTATGTTGATGACTTGAACATCATTGGAACTCCTAAAAGCTTTCAAAAGCCGTTGAGTGTTTGAAGAAAGAATTTGAACGAAACATCTTGGTAAGACAAAAAAATTCTTGGCCTTAAAATTGAACATTTGACAAATAGAATATTTATCCATCAATCAACATATATTGAAAAGGTTTTGAAGCGATTTTACATGGATAAAGCACACCCATTGAGTACCTCGACGATTGTGAGGTCTTCCAATATAAATAATGATCCATTTTAACCTCAAGAAAAGGATGAAGAGTTTCTTGGTGATGAAACACCATATCTTAATACTATTGGAGCACTAAAGTATCTTGACAACAATACCCGGTCAGATATTTGTTTTGCAGTAAGTTTATTGGCGAAATTCACTTCATGTCCAACAAGGAGACATTGAAAAGGTGTTAAGCATATATTCAGATATCTTCAAGGAACAATTGATATGAGATTGTTTTATTCTAATGCGTCCAAGTCAGAGTTGATCGGCTATGCTTATGCGGGATATTTGTCTGACCCACATAAAGTTCAATCTAAGACAGTTTATTTATTCACATATGGAGGCATAGTTATATCATGGCGTTCAATGAAGCAAAAAATAGTTGCTACTTCTTCAAATCATGAAGAGATAATATCATTCATGAAGCCAGTCAAGAGTGTGTATGGTTGAGATCGATGACTCAACACATTCTGCAATTATGCGGTCTTTCTGTTCAAACAAAGACTCCAACAATATTTTATGAAGATAATGTTGTTTGCATAGCTCAATTAAAGGGAGGATATATCAAAGGAGGCTGAATAAAACATATTTCACCTGAATTCTTTTTCACACATGATCTTCAACAAAATGGTGACATAAATGTCCAACAGATTCGTTTGAGTGATAATCTTGCAGATTTATTCACTAAGGCATCGCCAACGTCAACATTTGAGAAGTTAAGATATAAGATTGGAATGCGTCGTCTCCAAGATATCAAATAAGTTTTTCATACGCGTATTCTTTTACCCTTAGCCAAAGTTTTGTCTCATTGGATTTTCCTAGTAAGGTATTTAATGAGGCAACACTCAATGCGTATTATAAGATGTGTGTACTCTTTTTGCTTCACTAGGCTTTTTCCCACTGGATTTTTCCTAGTAAGGTTTTAACGAGACAAATTATCTATCTATAGACATCCGAGGGGGAGTGTTATAAAACTATTGAATTGTGGATGTTTCTTTTCATCAACAACTTAACATAATGAACCTATTTAATGTAAGACTTATTGTTGTGCTAACGTAATTGGTTAAAGAATGTAAATGGTTGTTTTCTAAATCTTATAAAATGGTAGTCTTTTCACCTATTTGAACACACTTGAAGAGATAACAAGAATACTATCTATTCTATACTTTCCATCATTATTTTGTTTTCCTATATTGATTAAATATTCTTGTATTTTCCTCTTATTTTACAACATAATCATCATTGTAGTTTATAATATTAAGTTAGTTAGTTTATTTTTATTTCTTTGTACTGATTTTAATTCATTATCATTAATGTAAATAATACAAAAAAATAATTTTGCTTTATTAATATACTCGATTGTTTAGTGTTTTTAATAGACACCTTTTGTAATTAACATAAAATTTATTCTTAGAAAATCAAAGAACTCAATGAAATAATCAAAATCTATTAACTCAATTTGATTAATAATGACTTCAAATTACTGGAAAGAAAATAAAATAAGGCAGTACACAAGATTTTCGTAAATCTATTGGAGGAAGGTATCTAAATTAATTTATTACATTTAATATGTTTTATTAATCTAGCTAATTTTGAAAATAAGTTTAACGACTTTAAAAAAATGCGACATGTAGTAAATAAGAAGAAATAAGAGACTAGAGATATTTCTTTCCAGACAAAAAACGAACCACAAAAGAGGGAGTAAATTTCACCGAAGTTATTTAGATCTGTATTTGTCATATAATTTTTTTTTTAATTTTATGTTTTCTTTCTCTTATTAAATAAGAGGGAGTTGGAGCTTACCAAGAACCACTCCATCGACATGTGTGCTTGCTCATAAGGGTAGCGTTGTCATTTTACATACATTTCTCCGAATTTATAAGTTCACGAACGAGAGACTTTTGAAGCGGATACGTCTCCATCGACGAGCTTGTTTCAGCCTGTTTCTAAAAAAATTTAAAAAAATATTGCTTTTGTTCTATTTTAATTAAATTAATGTATAATTTTTTCGAAATTATTAGATTTGTTTTAGGCATGACTGCTAATTTTGAGTTCATATTCTTTGGTCATAACTTTATTATTTTGAATGTCAGTGATAATTTTTTATATCTTGTAATCACTTTGACTAAAAGAACTAGCGATCAATGCCAAAAAATACTTTAGTAATAAATATCTTAATGGACCTCTTAACATTAAATTTATGCAAATAAAAATTAATTAACAATTTAAAATATCTAAAAATCATATGAAAATTCAATTAACTTACTAAACTCTTTCTTTATCACATGAATTAAAATTAAAAAAAAACTAATAGATATTAACTCCGTACTAGTGCGGACACCTATGTCTAGTTGATACATATACGTTAGTCAATTTTGAGAGTGAACATATTAAAAAAAACACCTTTTTTTCTTTTATACAACATAATAATCATCTAATTTTAAAGTTTGCAGTACAAAAGTTGTATTTTTTTATAAAAAAAATGCCACATATAGTCATTGAATTTTTCCCAAATTAAATAAAAAATAAATTAATTACATTTGAGAAAATTTAAAAAATTTGGCTCATTAATATTTTGCTTCATATTCTAATCATCATTGTGGTTTATGATATTAATTTCCTATCTTTTATTTTTATTTCTTTGTACTGATTTTAATCCATTAACATTATTAATGTAAATAATACAGTAGAATAATTTTATATTATTAATATACTCAACTGTTCAGTTAATTTTATAAACACTTTTTGTAATTAACATAAAATTATTCTTAGAAAACTAAAGAATTCGATGACTAATATAAAATCTATGAACTTTATTTGATTATTAATGACTCAAATGATTAGAAAGAAATTAAAATAAGGCGGTACACAAGATTTTCATAAATCTACGGGAGGAGGGTATCTCAAATTAATTTATTACATTTAGTATGTTTCAGAGAAAAATGTTCGAAATATTTGTAAACTTTAACCGAAATTACTATAATAATCTTAAAATTTGGGTACGATCTTTTATATTTGTACAATTTAATAATATATTTAAAAGTATATATGTGTCCACATGGACATCATAAATATTGAATCAATATAAATAATAACTTGTTCATGTGGGCACATATATATTTTTAAAATACACTATTAAATAGTGAATGCGGATAATAAATCCTACCTAAAGTTTAAAATTGTTACAACGATTTCAATCAATATTCAAATAAATTCCGAACTCCTTTCCTTATGTTTTATTAAGCTAACTATCCATTTTGGAGTGTTATTTATATTCTAAAAGTACATCATATAAAACTTTAGGTGTTATATGTTGTTTAGTTAACTCATGCTAAATTGAATGATATTTATGTGACAAAATAAAACAAATGATAAATTTAGTGAAATAAATTTTAAAGTTAAATGACTTTAATATGTAATATAAAATAGAAAAACAATTTTTACGTTATAACTCTTTAAATTGAATGGCGTATATGTAATAAAAAAATTATGTGATAAATAAAAAGGATAAGATTTTCTCTCAAAAAAGGGAGTATATGATTTTGAAAAGCAATGTTCTTCCTTTCCTCCAAAATTTTCTTGTATTGTACTCCGTTAATTTGAATTAGTAATACATATTACTACTATAAATTATTGCCTCAAATTATTTATTGAGCTATAAAACTACAATAGAATTAATTTTATCTTTGCCGTCAATTTATTTAAAAGTATAAAAATATTTTAAGAATTTTAAAAACAATTCTTAATGAGTGAATTAATAAAATAATATTTTATAAATAATTTTTTAAGAGTCGTGGAAAAAGAAAAATGAACAATGGGAAAAAATAAGCATATCCCTCAACTATTATAAACGGTATGTAAATATGCTCTGTCATACTTATGGGATACTGATGTTCCTGCTGTTTAAAAACTAGAGCATATATGTCTTTCACTCTAACAGAAGACTAAATAGGGACACATGACAACACAATCTTGCGGTCCGTCCAAATTTAATAAATGTCGGATTGGTGGATAAGATTATAACACATGTATGTATGTTATTATAATATGATATATATATTTTAATTTTTGGACGATATAAACAGTAATGTCTTAAAAGTATGATGAAGAATATCTGCAATCATTTATAATAGTTTGAGAATATATTTGTTAGAGAACATACATCACTATCCCAATCAACTATATAATACTTTTTTTTTTTAAAAACATACTTAAAACTTTGAAAGGAACCTAGTACCCCCTTATTCTTTTGCGGAGTGGATTAATTACCCCATAATGATCTTAGGTGGCACACAAAGTGTATTTAACTCACCACTAGCGAGTGAAATAAACAAAAAAAATGTTATGTTATTTATTTTAGCATTTATTTAAGGGATAATGCACAAGTATCCCCTCAACATATGCCTGAAATCTCAGATACACACTTATACTGTACTAAGGTTCTATTACCTCCCTAAACTTATTTTATTAATAATTTTTTACCCTTTTTGACCTACTTGGCATTATCTTGTGGGCCCAATGCTGGTTGACTTTTTCTTTCAAACTAGTGTCACGTAGATCGAAAAGGGGTAAAAAATTACTTATAAAATAAGTCCAGGGTGGGGGGTAATAGGACCTTAGTATAGTATAAATGTGTCTCTGGAATTTCGGGCATATGTTGAGGGAATATTTGTGCATTTTCCCTTTATTTAATTAAAAATCATCTTTTTATTTTTATTTGTTTGATTGTATTTTTAATTTTAAAGAAAAAATTTTATTGCATTTTTGCAATTGGGACCGATCGACACTTCGATGAACAAGCTGCAATGCTTGCACTAAAAAATAAATTGGTGGCCACTTAAAATTTCCACTCCTAAGCTTCGAAGAAAATTGATGAGATTGTTGAAAGAGAAAGAGATGAAAAGCGGAGAGAGGTGGTGGAGGAAGATCGGGAAAGAAACGCCAGAGAGATTGACGGCGACGACAAACGACGAACGACGAACGATGGAGGGGGAATCACCAGTTGTCATATTCAAACAAAGTAGAAAATACCCCATTTAAACTAGAGACGTACTTTCAATCTTTGCACATACAACACATCTTGATTTCGAGCAAAAATCAAAGGCAAAGTATACAAAAGAAAATTAACCATGGGAGAAAATAGAAGAAATTTTGAACCTAAAGATTTGCTAAGCCTGAGATGTGTTATTGATGTTATAGCATTGGTGACTATGCGAAAAAGTTGTTGCCACCGACGTAAAGAACGACTGTTGCTGTTGAATTATTTTTGAAGAAAAAGAAAAGATAATTTATTTATTTATTTTAAAGAAATTACATATATGAAAAAAATATTTTTAAAATTAACCTAATTAACAAATGGTAAGTTTAATCGATGCGTCTATGCACTTTATTTCTTATACTTGGGATTGATAAAAAAAATGTGACACTTTCACACTTTTAAATTGTGTAATGGGGTATTAGGACCTTTGTAAAGTTTTAGTGTTTGTTTAAGAGATAAGTTCAAAAAACACACTTACGCTGTAACTTTTTTTTTAAAGTTTCATACCTAAACTATTGAAAGTGTGAGTTTCAAACCTAAACTATCACTTTTTAGTTTGAGAAACACATCTCTCTCTTTTATACCACTCTCGTTATGATGTCTGCAATACACACTCTTTTATTTAAAAAAATTGTCAGATCACACTTCACATGCACAAAACATTCAACATTAACGAAAATTAAATAAATTATTAGTATTAGTTAAAATTAAAAATTTAAAAAGTATTATCAAAACAATAATATTTCTTTATATAATAAAATGTAAAATATTTTTCTTACCCCACTCCATCACTTGCTCTCACCCCCGCCCCGGCCCTTTTTTTAAAGTTTTTTTTTCGTGTAAATTTTCTTTTTATAAGATATTTATTTTTTCCCTTCA
>NC_028647.1:46157132-46157465 GCF_001406875.1 Solanum pennellii | reverse complement strand
TACTCATTCAAATATTATTTTAATTTTTTTAAAAATAAATCTACCCACCCCACCGAACCCTTCGCTTTCAATTTTTTTCTTATTTTGTATTAGATATATACATATCGAAAATACTTTTTACTTGCCGCTGCAAGATATTTTTGATTTTTTACTTATTCATGTTATATTTGGTACACCGATAGAAATTATTTTCTAAAAATATAAGTACGTACATATCTAACACAAAGTGAAGAAAAATGTGACAATAAAAATAAATATTAACAGTGAAACTTTAAATAGGATGGAACAGGATTTAATTTATTTAAAATAAAATAATATAAAAAATTTTGAGGT
>NC_028647.1:46113118-46157090 GCF_001406875.1 Solanum pennellii | reverse complement strand
TGGGAGAGGGGGAGGGTGAAATATGAATTTTTAAAAAATATTTTATATAGAATTTTTTTTTAAAAAGGGACAGGGATACGTTGAGGAGGTGGTGAAATGTTATAAGAAAAATAATTAAAATTTTTATTTTTTTAAAAAATTTATTTTTTTATGGATAGTAATACTTTAATCTTTAATTTATATTAATAGTTCATTATTTAATTTTATCAAGATGAAATATTTTATCCATGTGGAATGTCATGTGTCAATGTTTTTTCAAACAAAAGAGATAGTGTATTAAATACACCACTGAGGTGTGTTTTTCAAACTAAAAATGTTAGTTTAAGTATGATACTCATAATCTCAATAGTTTAGGTACGAAACTTAAAAGATGTATAATTTAGATGTGTTTTTAACACTATTTCTTTTTTTAAAAATATTATAATTAAATGACATACTGATGTATTTTCTCTATCTCTTTTTTTAAAAATATTATAGTTAAATGGGATACTGATTTATTTTCTCTATTTATTATGATATTTGAAGAATGAATAGAAATATCATAAAAGTAAAATGGAAATAATTAGGTAAATATATATACAAAAATTAGAGAAGGAAAGTGGAGTACACGGCATTGAGGGTGAGAGTAGGGTAGTGAGTGGAGGGTGTATTATTATGTTTGGCCCAGCCTGGCTGTTGCTTTTTGATATTTATAATAGAGGATATGAGATTAAGAAACAAGGCCTTATTTAGAAATTATTTACGAAACGTACCAACCGTCTTAACTAACGGAACGGAACGGTCAACCGTCAAACAATATGGCTCATGGCTGGCTCATGGCTGCTTATAGGAAACGACAATTGTGGTGGGCCCAAACGGGACAAATTTAGCCTTCTACACATTTTGACTCATTATAACTTAATTCTATTTTTTTTTTCATCTCAATTTATTGACGAAATTTTGTAAATAGCTACTAAAATAAATTAAATTAGGTTCTATACCTATAATGTGCTAATTATGATTCGTAGTTATATGTGTTGTTCTGAAAGTGGGAAAAAGAGGAGAGAAGGCAGAAGATGGAGTAGAGAAACGAATTGTATTTGTATATCTATCAGATAATTATATATATATGTTATTAGTATACATATATATCAATGATTATAATTAGGTCAAATACATAAGCAGATCCCTAAACTTGTTGGGTTTTTTCCCTCAGGTACCTCAACTACGTCATTTTCCTATTGAATCATTAAACCCCCATAATTTATTCCGTTTAAACAAACACCGTTGTCTGATGTGGAATCAGATTTATGAGGGGTATTGATAGAGGATACATATGTTGTTCCATAAATCATTAGTCCAATTGATAGTAAATATGTTTGAGAATAATTGTGTTTTACTGAAGTCATTTGAATACATTAGAAAACAAATGAGACTAACACGGTTTGTCTTCATTCCTTCAATCAAAATTATTACAATTCAAACACAATTGAAAACATTTACAATAGAAAAAGCTGATCAAAATCAACCAATAGTGCTTTAAAGAAACAAATTATGGGTGGTTCAATGATTCAATTGAAAAATAACATAGTTGAAGTACATGGGGGAAAAAACCCAACAAATTTAGGGATTTGTTTATGTATTTGGCCTTATAATTATATATCTACATAATTGTATATTTATAATTAGTACGTAACTATATATATATGTATTGATGAATACAACAATATTAAGGAACTAATAAATTGTATCATATCAATTTATATTTGTATATGCATAAGTTGTATTTGTGTATGTATAAGAGAATAGAGAGGAAGAGATGATAGGGACACACATAATTATAGTTAAACTTAAGCCGTAAGTGGTAATAAATGGAAATCATAGCAAGTATATTTTTGTTTGTCTGCGTAATTTCCCTTAATTTGATATGAATTAATTTAACTTGGTACGAAGTTTGAAAAAAAAAACAGACTTTTAAATTTGTATAATTTAAATACAAGATAACAATACAATACATAACATAATAATTAAAATATAAGATAAAATATAATAAATGACATAATAATTAATTCACAATGGAACAAGAATCACGCCAAAAAGATATTGAACGTGCATTCGGAGTTTTGCAATCACGTTTTGTAGGACCGTCACATTTTTGGAGAAAGAAAATGCTACATGATATAATGATTACATGTATTATATATACTGCACAACATGATAATTGAGGATGAACGTGATCTTAATGCACCAATTGAAGATGTCGTAGAGGCTCCAACTCCAACTACAAAAATGGAGGTAAATGAAAATCTCTTGTTTGAACAACTTTTAGCTAGACAAAAAAACTTAAGGAAAAAGTGCTTATTTTAAACTCCGTAATGCAATAATAGATCATTTATGGAGCAACATAATAATTTCAAAAATTTTGTGTTTATGTAATTGTACTTCACTTTTATTCGAATTTGTTCATTAGTTTGTATATTATATAATATTTTCTTGCAATTTATGTTATATGAAATTCAGAATAAAATATAACTTTATATTAAAATGAAAAAATTGAAAATAAAATTTTATATCACATGAAAATTATATAAAGTAATATTGGGAAAAAGAAACAAAAGATTTATATTATGAAATAAGAAAATAAGAACGAAATAGAATAATAATATATTATTGATGAGAAAGATTTTTTTCAGAGATTAAAATAGAGAATTAGGTTGGAGTTGGTTGTCTGAAGAAATAGAGAACTCTATATTAGGTGAGTGAAATAGAGTGTAGGGTTGACAATGCCCTTAGAAACAATTTTATTGAGGGTACAATAGGTATTTTAAGTTAAATGATTACTAAATATTAAATGTGTCATTTTCTTTAAGACTAGTTAAAAATAGAAAGTAACTCATATAAAGTGGGATATGAAGTATCTCTTAGGGTTTTTCGGTTGGTAACAAGTTAATTCATGATAATTAATTTGGGACAAGTTATTTCGAAATAATTTATTTCACCATATATATGAAATAATTTATCTTATTACTATGATAAAAAAAAAATGGTGAGATGATAATTCAATGATTACCTAATACCTTAAATAAAATGTGAGCTCATGTAATTCTATATTTTATCTTGAAATTATTATACTTTGTACCTCACGCCAAACGATTTTTAAAACTTATTTATCTCGACGCGTCTTGTCCTGTGGTATATATTAAGTCGAGTGTTAATGGTATTGTTCAATTGTTTTTTGTATCTATAAAATTCATAGTATACCAACTTTTTGATTAGTTTATTTTGTATAATCCAAATTGGACTTTTCAAAATTATTTCATAATATCGGTTTTATCTTTGATCATGATTGTTTCTCGTATTCTTTTTAAAAAAAATTTCATGCAGGAGTTACAAGTAAAAGTTGGTATAATATTTCACATATATTCGTAGAACTTCTATAAAAACTTTTAAGATATTTTTACTATTAGAAAGTGATGAATCTAAAAAATATAAAAGGTTACTTAATAGAGACCCTGTTGTGGTCCCACATTCTATTGAGCTGGATAAGCTAAGTGGGGAACCAAAAAGAAGCACGCGTATGAGGATTGCGCCTAAGAAATTAACAGATTATGTTGTGACTAGTGCAAATCACGTGTGTGTTGGAAATTAGTATAAGTAGCTAATATGAGGATGAGTAGGGTAGGCAATAAGTTGTAACAAATTCTTATTCTCATCCTTGTGATCTTCTCATCCTCATCATCTTCTTTATCTTATTTTATGCTTTTGTATTGTCTTTGTTTCCTTCAATTTCAGTTCTACTGTGATCAATTTGGCAGTGTTGTTCATAAAATAATACTTCAGTTCCATTGGTGCTTTCATTGAACTGACTATCACGTCACCAGATTTGAAACTCAAAGCTCCCGCCAAATCCATCTCGGACTCTTCTGACCTTTCTGATGCGGACCTCCATTCCCATCTAGCAAACCAACAATTAGTGATTCAGGATCTTGCTGCGCAATTTGCAAATCTCAGCTCTCGTTTTATAGTCGTTGGTGGTTGCTCCACCTTTTGGCTTGGCTGGTAGTGCCTCTGGTAGTCATATGACCATTCGTCACAAACCGGCACCGATTCAATTTGGTCGTTTTAATGGTGCTCAGGCAGACGCTTGGATCTTTCAGGCTGATGATCATTATTTTGATTTCTAAGGCATTGTTGCTGAACATAAATTGACCTTGACTTCATTTTACCTTGACAGTGAAGCATTGGGGTGGTATAAATGGCTTTACTGCAATAAGCAATTGAGTGATTGGCCTCGATTTACAGAGAAAATGCTTAGTCGCTTTCGTACCTGTCATATCCTTTTGCCGAAAAGTTCGTCTGTCTAAGATGATGCAAAATTCTACTATTGCAAACTTTCGTCGTCGTTTTGAGGCTGTTATGAATGAAACAATGACGTTGCCTGAGGAGTTGTTGGTGGAATGCTTTATTTCGAGCGTTCGACCCAATAATTTTGACGGCTGTTACTGCTCATCAGCCCACCCGATTAAACCAAGTTATTAACATAGCCTATATTCCAGAGCAACATATTATATATGAAAAAGGGCCGCCCGACCCGCCTTTGCTCGGACTCAACCCTTATTACCCACACCAACTTCACATTCATCCCCAATTGCGCCAACGGCGCCCTCTCGTGGTCGTCTTCCTTTTAAGCGTCCGTCTCAAGCTGAAATGCAGATTCGTCTAGAGAAAGACTTTGCTTCAATTGTGACGAGAAGTATTTTGCCGGCCACCGTTGTAAGACTAGCTTTCAACTATTGCTTTTGTCGTATGAGGTCGAGGATCCCTTGCTTATGCCAACACCTGATATATCTGAGAAGGTCATCACCGATGAACTTCAACGTTTGGAGGTTCAGGCTCACTCCACTATTCCTTATGATGCCTTAACTGGTGGTATCGTAGACTATGTGATTCGTCTCACCGTACATGTCACTGGTTCTCTGATACAGGTGCTTGTAGACGGCGATAGCACACATAATTTCATTTAGTCTCGGGTGGCCAAGTTTCTCCAGCTCCCAGTAACACCAGTCCCTATTTTCTCTGTGGTGGTAGGAAGTGGACAACTTCTCAAGTGTGATGGTATGTGTCGTCGTGTACCATTGACAATTTAGAGATCAACTATTTGTCTAGATTTCTTTGTGTTAGCTGTTCATGGGGCGAATTTGTTCATTGGGGCATGATAGATGGCTACGTTAGGCCCTGTGGTCAAGGATTATGGAGCTCGTACTTTTTAACTCAACTTGGTGAACAGTAATGCAGTTGGCATGGCAATCCACCAGATGCACAACCCATCTAGTTGCATAGCCTTCGTCGTTTAACATCTACTGATGCCCGCCTATATCGTTATCCTTATTTTCAGAAGAATCTCATGGAACGATTAGTTGGGGATATGCTTCGCGACAGGGTGATTCGTCCCAGCACCAACCTCTATTCTTCGCCTGTACTTTTACTACGCAAAAAAGATGGCACTTGGCACTTTTGTGTGGATAATCGCGCCTTGAATATTGTCACAGTGCGCGACAGATTTTTGATTCCCACTATTGATGAACTTTTTGATGAGCTTTAGGCTGCCCAATTTTTTTCTAAATTGGACTTATTATCAGACAATTATCAGATTCGGGTCCGACCAGGGGACATTGAGAAAACTGCATTTCAGACCCAGAAGGGTACTACAATTTCTTGGTTATGCCATTTGGTCTTTCCAATGCTCCGTCCACATTTCAATCCACCATGAATGATATATTTGCGTCACTTTGTGTTGTTTTTTTTATGACATTTTGATTTATAGTCCATCTTGGGATGCCCATCTTGAACAATTACGATTAGTTTAGCAATTGCTTTAGTAGCATAAATGGGTTGCTAAGCGATCGAAATGTGTCTTTGTCCAGGCATCTGTTGATTATTTGGGCCATGTTATCACTACCGCTTGTTTAGCAGTGGACCCAACTAAAATTACAGCGATTCAGCAGTGGCCTACGCCTTCTTCCGTGAAAGAAGTACAAAGTTCCTTAGGATTGGCTGGGTACGACCGTTGATTTATTCATCTTTATGCATCCATAGCTGCCACCTTGACTGAGTTGTTACGTAAGGAGGCCTTTGTGTGGGTTGTACCCCAATAGGAAGCTGTTGAAGCGTTAAGGCTTTGTCTCAGCTCCACCCATGTTTTGGCTCTTCAGGATTTTAGCAAAGCTTTCCAATTGGAAATTGATGGCTCTGGCATTGACGTTGGATCTATATTATCACAGAATGGCCATCTGTTGCTTTTTTCAGTCAAATACTTAGCAAACGCATGCAACAAACTTCAACCTATCACAGGGAAATGTTCACCATCATTCAAGTTGTTGGCAAGTGGTGACAATATTTGTTGGGACGCCAATTTACCACAGTGACTGATCAACAGTCACTCAAGAACTTGACCACCCAAACTATTCAGACACCTGATCAACAAAAATGGCTTAGCAAGTTGGTTGACTATGACTTCACCATTATATATCGACCTGGCCAACATAATGGAGCTATTGATGCATTGTCTAGAGTTTCGGATATCATTTACATGATGCTATCTGGGAGCGTGGCCTCTTTTCTTACTAAATTAAGACACCTTATTGTATGCCTTTTTTTGTCAAGCAATTAATGTTGAGTAAAAAATAAAATAAAAAATAATTTTTCTAGATGTGATAAAAGTAGTAAATAAAAGAATAACTATATTAAAAAATATTGGATAAATAAAATTAAATGAGAGGGGTAATACCATAATTTCAATAATAAATGAGAAAAGACTGAAACTTACACATAAATCACATTTGTTGGACACGTTTTATGTCTTTCTTAACAGATGAGGTAATAACGTAATTTCATCAATAAAAAATCAAGATATTGAAACTTACTCATAAATCACATTCGTTGGATGCGTTTTATGTCTTCTTTCTCAACTCAATTAATATTGAGTATAAATGAAAAAAATAATTATTTTTCTCGATACGGTAAAAGTAATAAATAAAAGAAAAAATATATTTTAAATTTTTTTGAACAAATCAAATTAAACGGAATGGGTAATATCGTAATTTCAACAATAATTGGGAAAATACTGAAAATTACACATGAATCACATTCATTGAATACGTTTTATGTCTTTCTTAACAAAAGGAATAATAACATAATTTCATCAATAAAAACCAAGACACTGAAACTTACTCATAAATCACATTTGTTGGATGTGTTTTATATCTTTCTTTCTCAGCTCAATTAATGTTGAGTATAACATTAAAAAAATAATTTTCTTTTTCGATATGATAAAATTAATAAATATATTCAAAAATATCGGCCAAATAAAATTAAACAAAAAGGATAATATCGTAATTTCAACAATAAATAGAAAAAAAACTAAAACTTAATAAATGATAAATATAAATTAGAAACTAAATATAACATTATTCATTTATTTCATAAAATAAATAAATATTGTTGATCATATCAAAAATTAATATAGTGGACAATTATTGTTGGACGGCGAAAGATCAACGCAATTGAGAGAGAGGATAAAACGGTCAACTTGACGCACAATGAAAAAGAAACATTCTAACTCCTTGTGCTACACTAGAGATATCAAAAGACAAACTGCACAGAGAAAAAAAGAGGTTTCAATTTGAAAAAAATGAAAGTAATTAAACCGGCTTCTGTTCAAGCTAACTTGTTTTATTTCCTTGCTCCATTCCTACTCACAAATAAACTATGTAGAAAGGTGGGATTTCTGTTTTGATCCTTTTTTATTTGATGAAATTATATGACTTAATATGTTTGTCTTCCTTGCTAATTTCATGTTTAACAAACTAAAATTGTTAACTTCCATGATATTTATGGTCTCATAAACTTTTTTTTTTCTGTCCATTTTGAAATTTTTGGACTGGTTGAAGTTTGAAATTTTTTCTTTGGTTAAATTTATTTTTTTCTACCCCTTCCCTAGAAGCCACCACATTAACTCCCTTTATATAACTGGAACTCACAACCTTACGATGGAAGTGAGGGCTATTTTGAAGCATTTGATGAAATTTTCTGTTTTGAGAAAATGGTGTATAAATTTAATATCTTTTTTTGAGAAAGAATTTTGTATAAAGTTCTCTTTGAACCCATTTTGAAAATTTGGTTCATAGAATGTTGCGTTTTGACAGCCTATTGGATTTGATGAAATCCTTCATCTTCTATGTTGTTTTCTCGACTTGCTGGTTTTTTATGCCTATCCTGTATTTAGAATTTGGTTGTTTCCCATGTTCATGAAGCTTGAGATGTATTTACTTAAAGGAAAAAAATGCTTGTCTTGTACTAGAAGACGCTTGGTTAGTGCTCATGCTTTTATTTCTTGATCAGGTTTTGAACTTTCGAGAGTGTACCCTTATCAGGTTATTCCATCAAATTCTTCATTGGGCCAACAATTGCTATTGGAGTTTCATGCATCATCTAGTTGTGGGCATGCTGGAGTTGCTTGAACATATCATCGTCTGACCTCTAATTTCTATTGGAAACACATGAAACAAGATGTGAAGGTTTTTGTCTCAGCATGCCAAATCTGCCAGCAGGTGAAAGATATCAACCATCACCCTTCGGGCCTTCTTCAACCCTTACCGATTCCTGAGTTGGTTTTGAAGATATTTTCATGGATTTTATCACATGTCTTCCTAGTTTAAAGGGAAAATCTACATTAATGACAATAGTAGATCGCTAGTCCAAATACAGATACTTTATTTCTCTTCCAGCTACTTCCACAGCTAGAACTGTGGCTGAGGCTTTTGTGGTTGACATCATCCGCTTACATGGTCCTCCACGCACGATAGTCACTGATCGTGATCCTAGATTTTTTCACGATTTTTGGCAGGAGATACATTGGCTTCAAGGGACTACTCTAGCCGTGAGTACCACCTATTACTCACAAACCGATGGACAATCTGAGGCTTTGACCAAATGTTTGGAGTAGTACCTATGTTGCTTTATGGCTGACACTCCAAAAGATTGGGTTGATATGCTTCCGTGGATTGGTACAACACTACCCTCTAAACTTCAGCGGGCATGACTCCTTTTGAAGCAGTCTATGACCGCAAAATGTTGTCTATAACTAGTTTTGTCATGAGTGACAGTTCAAGTGATCTTGTGGACCAGTTCTTGTTATAGAGAGATGAAGTTTTACTGTTGCTCAAGTTGAACCTGGCCAAGGCTCAGAAGCATATGAAAATCAATGCGGATAAGCTACGTACTGACATCCATTTCCAAGTTGGAGATTGGGTTTATGTCAAGATCAAACCATATCGCCAACATTTGTTACGTCTGCAGCATTTCCATAAACTTTGGCACAAGTTTTTTGGACCTTTTCAGGTGCTCAAGAAAATAGGAGAAGTCGCTTACAAACTTGACCTCTAGAGGTTGTGAAAATTCATCCTATGATTCACGTTTCATTTCTCAAGCATTGTATTGGCTAGCCTGAGAACCAAGTGACTCCTCTTCAATTGACTGAATCTAATTCTGATCTGCCACTGCATATGACAACCTCGAAGACAAGGTTCTCGATTCGGAAGGAAGTAATATTGTGGTCCTACATTCTATTGAGCTGGATAACCTAAGTGGGGGATCAACGAGAAGCACGCGTACATGATTGTGCCTAAGAAATTGACAGATTATGTTGTGAGTAGTGCAAGTCACGTAAAGGGCAACACATGAGCTGGAAATTAGTATATGTAGCTAATATGAGGATGAGTAGGGTACGCATCATGTTATAGCAAATTCTTATTCTCATCCCTGTGATCTTCTCATCCTCATCATCTTCTTTATCTTATTTCATGCTTTTTGTATTGTCTTTATTTCCGTCAATTTCAGTTTTATTATAATCAATTTGGCAGTGTTTTTCATAAAATACTACTTCAGATATTTAGTGTTCCAGATACATCATTATTTTATTGTAGTGTAAAATAATATAAATAAAGCTAAAGAAAATATAAATAAGAAGAGTGAAAATAAGTTGATTAAAATGAGACTCAAGAACTATTAAAATTAAATATCCAATACGGGAAATTTAAATAATATGAGAGGAAAAATACAAGGCTAATAAGTCTGGAAGTTGGAATTTTCACTGATAATAATCTGTTAGGCCTGAAGACGTGCCCAAGACGAAGTTTAGGACTCTTATAGGCATTATAAATTTTTGGTTACGTCGTTTGGATTGACTAATGAACCTGCAGCCTACACGAGATTGATGAATGAGGTGTTCAAGCCATTTCTTGATTCCTTTGTGATAGTCTTTATTGATGATACTTTTTGTGTATTCGAGAAGAGAAGGAGAGCGTGCTAGCCATATCCGTACTGTTTTAGGTGTTCTTGTGAAGCAAAAGTTACATGCAAAAATTTTCAAGTGTCAATTTTGGTTGAAGTAGGTTGCATTTTTTGGTAATGTGGTATCAAAAGAAGGGGTAAGGGTAGATTCCCAAAAGTTTGAAGCGGTCGAGAATCGGGTATGACATAGTTCGGTGACGGAAGTTAGGATATTTGTGGGGCTTGCTAGTTACTATCAACATTTTGTTGAGACTTTCGCCTCAATTTCTACGCACTTGACCAATCTTACAAAAAAAGAGGTAACGTTTGAATGGACTGAAAAATGTGAGGAGAGCTTCCAAAAGCTTAAGACTCTTTTGACCACCGCGCCCATCCAAAAGCTAGCATTACCGGTTGAGGGTAATAATTTCATTGTTTATTGTGATGCTTCTTATTGTGGTTTGGGTGCTGTATTTATGTAGGATAAGAATGTTATAGCATATGTTTCGCGTCAATTAAAGGTGCACGAGAGGAATTATCCCACTCATGATATAGAGTTGGCGGCATTAGTATTTTCTCTTAAGATCTGGCGACATTATATTTATGGCGTTAAGTGTGAGGTATTTACTGATCATCATAGTTTGCAACATGTATTCACTCAAAAAGATTTGAACTTGAGACAACTAAGATGGATAAAATTATTAAGGATTATGGTGTGACCATTCAATACCATCCGTGTAAGGCAAATGTTGTGGTAGGCGCTATGAGTCGGAAAACGGTAAGTATGGGTAGCTTAGCTTACTTGAGTTGAACCAAGTGCCTTTTGGCTAAGGAAATTCGGACCCTAGAGTGTATGTTCGTGTAGTTGGGCATTTCCAAAAGAGCTGGGTTGTTAGCTAGCATTGAAGCTAAGTACATATTCATAGAGGAAATCAAGAACAAGCAATTCGATGATGAAGATTTAAGGAAGATTAGCACAAACATTGCGATAGGCAAGTATCAAGGAACCACTCTGCATGCGGACGGTGTACTCAACTATAAAGGTAGAATATGTGTTCCACGAGTGGAGGATTTGATTCCAAGATTGTTGGCAGAAGCTCATGGCTCGCGCTATTCTATTCATCCGGGTGTAACCAAGATGTATAGAGATCTGAAGCAAGTCTATTGGTGGCTCGGTATGAAGAGAGATGAAGTGGAATTTGTGGCGAAGTGTCATATCTGTCAACAAGTGAAGTATGAACATCAAAGGTCTAAGGGTTTACTCCAGAAAATGTCCATTCCGGAAAGGAAGTGGTAAGGGATAGCTATGGATTTTGTGGTTGACAATCCCCAAGACCCTAGGATAGTTTGATTTTATTTGGGTTGTGGTGGAAAGACTGACTAAATCAGCCGACTTTATTCCAGTAAGGATAGATTACAATGTTGAACAATTGGCTATGATTTATGTAAAGAAGATAGTAAGGTTGCATGGCGTACCTCTTTCTATCATCTCAGATCATGGTACCCTTTTCACTTCCAAGTTTTAGAGGAAGTTTCATGATGAATTGGGCACAAAACTTATTTTTAGTACGACCTTCCATCCCCAGATGGATGGACAATCAGAAAGGACTATTCAAGTGTTGGAAGACATGTTGAGAGCTGGTGTGATTGACTTTGGAGGGCATTCAAATAAGTTCTTACGACTATGTGAGTTCTCTTGTAATAATAACTATCTCTCAAGCATTTACATGGAACCATTTGAGGCGTTATATGGGATAGGATGTAGATCACCCATAGGTTGGTTCCAGTTTGGAGATGTGAAACCTTTGGGGGTTGACTTAGAAAAGATGCTCAAGATAAGGTGAGGAACATTCAAACTAAACTTCTAGCGGGGCAGAATAGACAAAAGAAGTATGTATATCATAAGGTAAGAGATATGGAATTTTAGAAGGGCGAGAATGTTTTTCTCAAGGTGTCACCCACGAAAAGGGTGATGAGATTTGGTAAGAGGGGTAAGTAGAGTCCGCTCTATATTGAACCCTTTGAGATTTTTGAACGTGTAGGACCGGTGGGTTGTAAGTTGGCAATGACTCCTAACTTGTTCGGGTGTTATCCCATATTTCACATGTTTATGTTGAAGACATATCATGGCGACAATGACTATATTATTATGTGGGACTTAATAGTGCTAGACAAAAATCTCCAATATGAGGAGAAACCAATTGCTATTCTTGATCGTGATGTTCTTAAGTTGAAGAAAAAGGAGGACATTAAGTTCGTGAAGGTTCAACGGAAACATCGACCAGTTGAGGAAGCACTTGGAAGACCGAGAAGGACATGCAAGACAAGTATCTCAATTGTTCGTCGAATCAGGTACTCTCTTGTTCCTTTTTAACCTACTTATCCTAACTTTATCACTCATTGACGAGTAATGGGTAAATTAATATATATTGTAAAGATCGAGTTTCGTTGTTATAGAAATGCCAATGAGGAAAAATCAAGTCCGAAAAAACTTTTTCGTAGTATTAGGATTTTTTCAACATTGTTCAGATTTGGAAAAAATCAGAATCATCAAGGTGTAAGGAACGCTGGTAGCAATTGGGTGGAGTTAATAGGAATTTTATTACATAATGTTAGATAACTATTTAAGAAATCTGTACAACTTTATAAAATTGAATTTAGATAAATCGATCTCCGAAAATCGATAGTAGCGTCAAGGGTATTTTCTAAGCATAGTGGGAGTGTGTTGTGAAAAAAGGGAATTGAAACTCCCTTAAGGAGCTCATTACTTCGCTTCCTGCTGCTGCAACGGGATCATTGCCGCTGTAGTGACGCCGCTACAGCGAGATGGGTGCCTCTGTAGCGGGCGAGACGAAGATGGATTTTATAAGATTTTTGGGATTTTTTAAGACGGAGCTCACTAGTTCAAAAAGTGTCGCTGTAGCGGGATGACGAGTTTTTAATTCATAAATAAAACCCTTAAACAATCTTAGTTGCACTTTTTGACTTTTAAAGCTAAAGAACGATCCTTGGGAGATTTCAACTCATTTTCCCATTCTTAAAGCTAAAGGTAAGCTTTCCACTCCACATTTTTTCTTTTTGATCCGTGAAACATTTTAGAATGGGTCATAGTTGATGGGAAATTATTTCTTGATAGACATCATGGTGAGAACAACCCTAGTACGCTAGTTGGGGTCATGGGTTTGACCTAGGTTTCTTGAATTTGTTAAAATTTTGGGAAATTAGTGAGTAATTGTTGATTCCATTATATTGTTGCTTGTTTGTAGACCAAAAACAAGCCGAACGAATCCGGAAAAGTAAGGATCAAGTTTCTTAGGGTTCCAAGCTTGTTTTGAGGTAGGTGATGGTTGTGATTCTATGTTTGTGTGATATATACTTGCCTTTGCTTCATTCTGATACTCGTATATGTATGCATGTTGCAATATTGATCATAGATGTTGAAAAATGAAATCATGACTTAAATGTGTGATTGGGATTCGATTGCCACGTTCCGGCATGCTAACTTTTGGATCGGATTGCCACGTTCCTGCATGCTAACAATTGGATTGGATTGCCATGTGCTGGCATTCTAACTTTGGATTGGATTTTCGTGTTCCAACATGCTAACAATTTGGGTTTGGGTTCTGTGAGAGGAACAACTATGTGATTTAGCATGTGAAGAGTGTTATTGACTTCTTATGATAATATTGAATATGTTGATATATATGCCTGTTATTATAATGTTGTTTGACCTTTTTATGTTAGACTAGTGGGATAGCCGCGTGATCCTACTAGTATACCATTGTTGTGTACTAATTCTGCACTTGCTCTTATTTTTTGTTGAGTTCAGGATATCTTCACACGACTGTTGACATATCTCGCTTAGGAGATCAGTGATCGTTGACGAATTCAAGGGTGAGTCATTTCCTTCGGGCTGCCATAGAGTTCTCTTTAGTCTACGTCCACCAATTTCGGACCTAGACCTTGCTTTAGTTAGTTGATAGTTCGTTTGTAATATCTTGTAAACATGGATATCGTTATAGTTTTGGTACATTGACTTTCAAATTCTAGGTTTATCTTTTGCGCTGTTAGTTTATCGTTAGATCTTGATTTGTAAGTGGAACTGAACTTAGTTATTAAACTTGCTTCTGTAACTTAATGTCTTAGTTTTAGATTTCTTGCTTAGTTGGATGGTAGTAACGGTTTTTCCCACAGAGTAGTTAGTGTGGGTGCCAATCACGACAGTTTGGATCGTGACATTTATTTTCATAAGGAATGATTTCATCATCATCTTGAATATTTATCGATATTATCAAGATGAATCATCTTTGTTTGATATTCTGAAAGTTGTGCTCTTAACTCAATTATCTTGTACAAATAATTTTGTGAATGTCAAACTACAGGTTGACAATAAACACACATGTGATTATGTTTCATGTCACATGCTAGGTGAACAGACTCATATTCACCTTTTATACTTTTCAAAATTTAGGAATTTAGTCCCAACATTAGTTGATCCAATTAACTTATCACGAGAACAAGAAACATAAAGAACTCTTGAAGAATCTTCTAGTTCTTCAATGAATGCCTAGTTTTGTGTTTGCACATTTTTGGGATGACCAAATTAATAATGCCAACTAATAAAATTATTAATACTTGTAAACTCCAAGTTTACTATTTCATGTGCCTTTTGCTTTAGTAAATTTCCAATTTATTATATGAGCAAATTTCAACTTAAATACTTTGGGAGTAAATATTTGATTTTTTTCTCAATTACTCTACCTCTTTTGAGGGTGAGTCGTAGTTCCATCACTGAATAGACTAATCGAATTATTTGAACATTGTGTTTGTAATCATATTATTTTTGTCAATAATTTTTGTAAACTCTAAGTTATGAGATGACAATAGACACATGTGACATTTATTACCATGAAATATCTAAACAACCCACTAGGTGAGTGAATAGGTCCACAAATATTCCTATGTATACGTTCCAAGAATGCAGGGGATTCAATCTCAATTTTAATTGATGATGGTCTCACAATCAACTTGCCTTGTTAACAAACAATACTAGCAAATTCATCATTTAAAAGAATTTTTATGTTCTTCAGTGGATTTCCTTTTTAATTTTTCATAATTCGTCTAAACATTATAGACTAATGATGTCTCGGACAATCATGCCAAATTAAGAAAGTATTGGAATTAGTAAACTTCTTAATTACTATAGAATGTACCTCAATTGCCTAATTTTTATTTAATACACACCTGAAGATAAAGTATGAAACTTTTCTATAATACATGTCTTCTTAGAGATTTTCTTGGTTGTCACGACCCGAAAGTACCCCCTAGAAGTTAGGGAGAACCCCTGAGTCATGAGCGGGCGTACTTGACCCTTTGGGGTCTTGTACAAGCCCTTAACTATCGTTCATTACATAAGGCATGAAAAGTAATGCGAAATTCAAACTTTTCACGAATAATTTAATAAAGGAAATATTTTTCATAAATACTAAGGAAGTCTCATCGTCACAAGTCAATCTTAAAGACACAACATAATTATCTTAGACACAACATAATTATCTTAGAGACACGCCCCTTTACATTAAAAGAAATACATAGTAAGTCTTAACATAAAGAAAATAAGAAGATAGGAACTATGTCCTCGGATATATGAGTACATACTTTGTCTTGAGAGAAACTTTCCCAAGCTTTGCCTTCTAGACTTCAACCTTGCTTCCAAAACCTATACTTATAGTGTATAGAAAAGTATGGGATTAGTACAAACAATGTACTAAGTATTACATATGCAAAAACATGCAAAAAGGGACATTTTAGTAAAAATACATTTTCATGTCAATTAAGTAAAACATTCATGAATATAGAAGTAAAACAACATAAAAATCATCATTTAACACTTAGAGAAGGATTTCCATAATTTTTACAAAAAGGATGCACTTTATAGTAAAATAACTAGTATTTACAGTAAACTTCCTTTAATATTACAGTGAACTGAAATGACTCCAAAGTAGTGAACTTCCAAGGTATTGCCAATGAGGAAGTGAACTCATTTCTGTCGGAGTTTCCCTAACTAAGGTCATACTAAGACTCACTAAGGTAAGACAAGACCCCACTCAATGGAAAGACAATGGAAGAACACCCAAACAACACACCTAGACTTTCCTTTCGGAATGCCTACTTAGTGCAATCAGTATATGGTGTCCCATACCACCACCTACCCTAAGTAGTACACTCTTTTAGAAGGCTTGGCACCAAGACTCCCTTTCGGAAGGTCTACTTAGTACAATGGCTAGATAGCCTCCCCTTCCACTACCTACCCTAAGTATTACGTTTTTTTAGGAGACTTAGTTCATCCAATTCAAATAAGATTCACCAAGACTCCCCTTTCAGAATGCCTACCTAGTGCAATGGATAAATAGTGTCTCATTCCACTACCTACCCTAAGTAGAACACTCTTTTAGAAGACTTAGAACATTCATTACTTTTGTGGGAGTTAGCTCAATCGACATAGACCATGAGAGCTAAACATGGAATCCCGAATACTTACCTTATCGGAGAAGGGTCCCCTCACTTGCCTAGGTTAAGGTATTACTTTTATTTTTAGCTTTTACATGGCTTGTCCAATAGCTACACCTATGCGGGCGCATAGTTAAGGGATAAGGAGATTGCTACTAAGTAACTCATTCTCTACTAACGAGGAGTACTCATCTCAAGAGTTATATTGGAACAACATCTCAATTGACGAAGTGTAACTACCTCTTTTTATATCCTTTCGGTGCTAGGCATAACTCCCCACTGATTCTCAACACTATAAACTATTGGTTAAGGATAACTAGTGAACACCACATCTCAACTCACGAAGGGCATTCATCCTCCAACCTATCTTTGAAAGCTCTTAGGATGTAGTGGGGTTGCTACTAAACACTTCATCTCAACTCACGAAGAGTGTTCACCCCAAAACTCCTTTTTTTTAAACTAACTTAGCTTCATTCATTCATTCAAGTGTGAGTGTGTGTGTACATGTGAGCACACCTTGCACATAAGCAACATTTCATTTACATTTAACTTCTACACATGCTTAGACCTTCATTCATCACATCACACACTTTACATGCTTCACATAATCTTATAAGTCATTTAGACATAATCTTTAGCATACTTCTCATAACAAGCTTCATAAAACAAATTGACAAGAATGACTTCATTTAAGCATACTCTCTAGCTTACTTCGCTAATAGCTTCATAAGGCACATTTAACAAGAATAACATTATTATTATCTTACTTCACATAACAAGCCTTCATGGCCTCATTCACAATAAACAAGTAACTTCACATTCATACAATTCAAGTAAACACAGCCATCAACTTACCCTTTAATCCAATCTTCCATCACCTATAACATTTTACTCAACAATTCATCATAATATAGCCTTTAGGGCAGTAGTTAAACAACAAATCAACCATAATTAACCAAAGCTCAAAGACTACCAATTCATGCTCATTTAACCCATTCCTTAAGCCACAATTTGATAAAACGTTTTAACATGATTTCATTGAATTTTTAGCATTAAAATCATCAACTAACCTTAGAAACATCATTTTTAATTCATTCAAAACGTTTTCATGCAAGACCCATATTTAGAGTTGAAGATAGAAGAAACTAGGGTTGAAGAACTCTTTTTGAAATCCTTTAGAAAGGGGCTCCTTGAATAGAAGAGAATTCAAGGATGGATACCATAGCTCACATAGAAGAAAACCCATTTATTTTTGGTGAAGAAACGTCCACCAACAACCCCTTCTAACCCTTCTTGACTTCCAACTTCCGTGGTGACTTGAGAGAGTCTTCTAAGAGGGAGGGGTTTTGGGTTTTAGGAAATGAGGTCTAAAATTAGGTCTTAGGGTTTGAAACACTTTAATATACATAATAAACCCTAAAATAAACGTCCATGGTTCATAAAAGACTTGGGGTGAATTTACCAAACACCCCAAGCCTTGGCTAAAAAATTTCAGTTATTGGACAGTCTCCATCGACGGACCAACCAATGGACCGTTTGTCAACCAACGGCCCGCTGGTGGGGTATCGTTGGTTAGGACTTAGCCTACTTCAAGGGAAGGTTGTCCTGCCTTGCAGGTCCAATCGACACCCTTTGATCGACGGGCCGTTGGTTGACCAATGGACCGTCCCTTGGGGCGTCGTTTGGTCACTGTTTTGGCAGCTCCTTGCCAAGAGGTGGGGTCCTCTTCTAGGGCCCCTCATAGGTCCTAGGTGGGGTTGTACCCGGACGTTGAACCCCTAAACATAGTCGTTTAGTTTTAGAAACATCCCACATCAATTTCTATTAAAGCGAACACGTAAAACTCACTCAAACACATCAAAACACACAAACACTCTCTAAGGCACACTTTGCGAACGTCATGGACGTTTGACCTCCAAACTTAACCAATATTTACACACTGCCTAAGGACATCAATATAACTCATTTTAAATTAAAATTAACTCAAGAAAAAATCATGAAGCTCTAGTTCACCTTTGTTCATTTTAGGGCGTTACATTGGTGATAACACATCATTGGCCAGAGATCGCAATCTTTCCCACGCCTAGCATGGTGGCTCACACCTCATTCCCTTTATAGAATGGATCTATATTTTAAGCATTTACCAAAAGTTCTCATCATGAATGCAAAACAAACATGTGAATATATCAAATTATAATAGCTTTAGTACCTCATTCCTATTTATGTGCATTATTCAATCACTTGTCTTCTTTGAGACATATTATGCACTACTACCATAATGGAGCAAATTCTGTAAATTTCATGACTTCTCATAAAAAAAACCCATTAGTTTTTCTTTAGTCATTATTATAGCATCAATATGGTGCATTAAGACTCAAATTCAATGTCTTATCCATATAAGAGTGCCTTAGACCATAAATCGATTGAACTTGAACCCAATATCTTCTCATCATGGTGTACTAAGACTGTAACCCAATGTCTTACCACTTGGTACGATTGGAAGTAAATTCATCGTCTAGTCTTTGGTGTGGTAAAACTCAAATCCATCATCTTACCCAAAATGAGGCTCAACCTCAAGCCTTTAAAATAATTGTAGTTTTATCACTTTTGATGATTATTAGTGATGGTCATACATTATAATTACACACAAAATTGAGATTATTGATTTATTATAATCAACATTAGTAGTTAATAGATATAGCTTAATAGATCACATACCTCATATAAAGGTTGAAAACATATCTTTCACTAAATTATGCTCATTTAATTATTAAAATAAACTAAGAAATTCTCTTATCAATCGATTAAAATAAAACATATAAAAAGTCAACAGTTCTCTTTAAATACTTACTCCAGATCTGTCACATAAATAATTGTAACTAACAAAGTAAAGATAAATCAAACCTTAGAGATATGAGAACCTTATTGCATAACTTATGCGAGATCTCTTTTGCACTTTTTCCGTCTTCTATCATAATTCTTTAAGAATAGAACAATTGTGCTGATAACGTGTTCCGAAACTATATGATCAAGAAGAAGATTTAAGTAAGGAGAAGAAAAAAAACTTCTTATTCATCTTGAAGTATATTCAGGATTAATGGATCTTCTTTACAATGCAGGAAAATCCCTTTATTTATAAGAGAAACCTAACTTGGTCCACCAAATAGGATTCCTAACCATATCCTAAAAGAACTCCACATAATTAGACATCACTATATATAATACAAAAATATTTATAACAAAATTTATTTTTTCAAAGAACAAATTATTTTATCACCCCCAAACCCCTGCCAGCCCACCCATATCCGAAAAGAAAATAAAAAAACAACAAATTATTTTTTATAAAATAAATATTATTTTTTTAAAAGAATTTCACCCGCCCCCTATCAGCCCCCTTCCCTTCTGTTGCACAATAAATGAATATGTTGGTCAAGTTAGTTATTAGTGGTTAGTTACATTGTTGGATTAGTTGTAAGACAAAATTTCTTTTTATTTGTATATAAAACATTATATCCATTACAGATTGAATCCTCAATAGAATATACAAGTACACTTTCTTTCGTATTGAAATCTATATTTCATGTTCTATCTTTTAATCCATCATAACTCTGCTAAGTTCATGTCCAGCTATCCCACCATTTTGGCTAACATATGTATCTGAGTCGATCTGTCTTTAACAAAAGCAAATGAGAGTTGTAGTGAAGTAAGGAAAATGTGTGAAATGATGCAAAAAGAATTGATATGATGTAGCAAAAGTTTCAAATCTTAAAAATTTGGATGAAATGGTGCTAGAGATTAAGGAACAAATAACAACCAATGGAGCGAATGAAGTTTACAATGAAAGAAATAATAAGAAGACCTGAGGTTGCAAATGAAAGAATAGAAGTGGGTTTTTATCATTGGCAACTTGGGATATGTGAAAATGGGAACAAGAAAGCAATAGTATTGAGGATGAGAGTACATGACCATATGATGTAACTAACAACTGTCACAGTGTTACACATTTAGAAGAAGTCATCATTGTTTATGTTGTTTCACTATTCTGATCCTTTATCAAGGCATACGAGGTTAAGTGCAAAAAAAAAAAATTATCTTTTGGAGTCTCAGGACAGACATGAATATTGTGGCAATAGATTTAACCTTGGTAGAGCAGGTGGGAGAATAACAACCTAAGGAATAACCTTGCGAAAACAATTGATGATAGTTGTTTATTAAAGCACAAATCTGCAGATCACGCTATATGCAACAGGGAGTACTGTTACACAATTAATGAATCAACTGATCACTTTAATTACGCTGTTGGATTAGTTAGAAACAATT
The DNA here is from genome assembly GCF_001406875.1 of Solanum pennellii. Classification (NCBI taxonomy): domain Eukaryota; kingdom Viridiplantae; phylum Streptophyta; class Magnoliopsida; order Solanales; family Solanaceae; genus Solanum; species Solanum pennellii. The sequence goes on along the minus strand of NC_028647.1, from coordinate 46,135,952 downwards.
AGCAAGACAAGACTCATTCTCAGTTCTATATAAGACATAGTATCATTACAGATTAAATCATCATTCTAATATACAACTACACTTCTATTCCCCATTTTCTCTATATATAGTTGTATAACTCGAGCTTCTCCGGTTAGCTCATGCCAACTGCTAACACCTTCCAGCTCTTTCTAAAAGAATTTTTTTCTTTTTTTCTTTTAGATTTTCTTCCTTAACTCACCCAACCCGACCAACACGTCCTACCCCAAACCCAAAAAATATTAATACCATTTTTATTTCTTTTATGAATGTACCTCTTTTATTCATTTAACTATCCATTTTATTTGTATGTTGGATCTCTAGTATCAATTATGAAATTAGGTTTTGGGGTACATCTTCTTATTTTTGCATGATTTTGGTTATGAAACTTCGATTTAGTCTTGATTTAACTTTTTGCATGAAAAATGGTTAAGAAATTGATTGAGTAGGTTGTTGACCAACATAAAGCATATGATAAAAAGAAGGGTAGGATTTATACAAATTTTTTTCAAAGAAAGAGATCGCAGTTATTGATGGATCATTCAATCCGGTGGAATCGAATTTGAAGAACAAATTTCAGCTAGATTAATAAGCTTATGACCCGTGAACATATTTGGTAATGAACATAGTTTATGCAATGTAGCGGCCTATCGAGCATTTGAAAAACTCACACCATCCATTTTTAATAGGATTTTTCCCTTAGACACAAGAGTAATCTAACCTGTGGAATTTTCTTTTCTTCTTCCCGTTCTTACTTCTGTAGATTTCTCAATAATAGAAATATCTATGAGAACTTCGAAAAGAAGGATCAATTAGTGGCTTGGGAAATATGGGAACACTTGATGAAAATGGAGAAGTAGTAGGAAATAATAAGCAATTGTGTTTATTGGGTTAAGGCAAGATATACATTGCATTTTTATATAATAATTCAGATTAAATAAATTGTTAGACCCTCTAGCTAGGGAACTCTTCAGCAAATAAAATCCTTCTTTCTGTAATTCAGTCTCATCCTCGAAGGATGTGATCATGGCTTGGAAAACTCTTCATCACCCGGTAGAATTCGTTTTCGTTTGTGACTTACCCCCTTTGAATGAGTTTTCTATCTCGATCCAAGTTGAGGAAAGAATTAAATCCTTCCCTAATAAATATAGAATTCATCGAATGTGAATTCCTGAGCAAAGTTAATTAAAAAGTGTGATGTACTTTTATCACTTGAAAGGGTATTGGCTGGATTCCTTGGAAGGATCATAGATGCTTTTGGATGCCCATAAACTTGAGGGGACAATATATCGAGTTTTGGGCTAAGGTTACCAAGTTTGTATCCCTTCGAAACTTCCTTTTGGAAAAGGTTTAGTAGATTTATGAGTTTATTGAAAATGACCAAAGAATAAAAAAATTGCTAACCGAGATTCCTTGTCCGACCAAAAGAAAGGGTTTTCGAGTAGAATTTGGGTAGTAGCATTTTTTGGCCATATAGATTTTAAAAAAAGTTCGTTAGGAAAGAAACCACACTAGGTTCTGTAGATAAATAGAAGGTCTCTTTTAAATTAGGTTGTGGTTTACCTACGGAGTGGAGAGTAGTTACTATCACGTGTAATTCGAGTTTTGGGTTGTGACACTTGTATTCAGTTCATATTAACTACACATAATTGGGCTTGACAAAAGCTATAGAAAAAAGAAATGGTCTAACTTGTTTAATAAAACGTGAAATAAAAGAACTACCAAAAAAATAGGTTTTAGTAAACAAATAAAAGATTAGTAATTAGCAGATACATTGAAGAAATATATTGAAAACAATTCAGAATTAGTATATATACCAATTTCCAAAGTCGAACAAAACTAAATGATTCAATTGACAAACAAAGCCAACCACAGAATGGTTAGGAGGATGTGATACTCTTTACAACTCGCAGTCAAATCTCTAATAAAGCTTCACAATTGTCGCTTAAATAAATTACTATAATATTCCCCCCCAGAAAAGCATTTTTAATGCCTAAAGCATCCTTGTAAGACCAACAAATGTGTGTAACTATTACTTATGGATCAATCAGAATAATTCATTTTCCTCAAGGGGTCCGCCTTTTCTGCCCATGTTCTTGAGATTCACCACCGGAATGAACAAATTCACCGGTACCATGTTCACTGCTTGTGAATTCTTGACTCGACAATCCAGATTTCTTGAATTTCTTAAGGTCATATGAACCTCCATCATATTCAGAACTTTCACTAGAACCAAACATTGCACTACTTGGGGACTTCTTCATTCCCTCATTTAAAGCATCCAAAGACACATCACCTTCTAAAGCACGTACAATCTACAAGATATAATGTATATATGTCAATCGCTAGAACACTATACTTTTTAAAATTTGAATTAGGAAAAGCTTTTTTGGCGAATATTAAGAAGAAATTAACCTGACTCATTTTGGGACGTCTTCTTGCTGAATGTCTGATGGATGCAGCAGCACAAGCAACCATACATAGCATCTCTTGAGCATCGAAATTTCCTTCCAAACGTGGATCTATTAATTCATCATAGTCTCCACCCTCTGTTGCACGAATCAGAATTGGCCTAGCCTGCATATATATACATATATATAAAACATATATGTTTAAAAAATCTGATAGATGACCTACTGAATTAAATTTTTATCATTCAAAAGATGCAAAGTAATGATCATCATATACCCATTCCACTAAAGTATCATCATCACTGCTGATGTCTATAGGACGACGCCCAGTTATAAGTTCCAACAACATAACACCATAAGAATAGACGTCAGACTTTTCAGTCAGCTTTCCACTTGAAGCATATTCTGGTGCTAAGTACCTACATAAACAAATACACTCTTCCGATTAATACAAATCTATTAGATACTTGAAGCATTATGAAACTAAACTCACCCAAAAGTGCCCATGATACGCGTAGAAACATGTGTATTAGTGTCATTGGAAAGTTTAGCTAATCCAAAATCAGCAACCTGACAAAGGGAGTGAGAATAAACTTTGTTAGAAACCTAAATGAGGAATCAATTTGCTTAATGTTTCGAAATACCTTAGCTTCACAGTTATGATCCAGCAAAATATTAGCAGCTTTGATGTCTCTGTGAATAATACGAGGGTGGCCTGCAATTTATATATGAAATAGCAGTTTAATTTGTGATGAAAATGTGCATAGACAAGTGCTTAAAAATGAGAATAGTATATACGAACTTACAATCTTCATGAAGGTACGCGAAGCCTTTGGCCGATCCTAATGCAATTTTAAGCCTAGTAGGGAAGTCCATAACAGGGCGACCAGTTCCTAATTGAATAAAGGATCATGAGTTAAATACGACATATGTAAAATGAGTATTTAGATAAAATAAGAGATTGAGTTAGTACCATGAAGATGATACTCAAGAGTGCCATTAGGAACAAATTCATATACCAACAACCTTTGAGATCCAGCAATGCAATAACCAACTAAAGAGACAAGATGTCGATGATGTACACGACTAATGATTTCAACTTCAGCTTGAAATTCTCGTTCGCCTTGTCCACTATTAGCTTTTAGACTTTTCACAGCTATATCCTTACCATTAGGTAAGACCCCTTTATGTACAAAGCCAAAACCACCTTGTCCTATTAGATTAGACTTAACAAATCCTCCAGTTGCGGTAGATAAGTCATCGTATGTAAAACTACTTTGGTTAAAACCAAGAGCCATTGATGGATGTGGAGGTGGCAACGGAGGTTGTTGCGGACCAGAGAAAGCAGCAGAGCTCATTTCACTGCTACTCATCATTGGTGGTGGTGGTGGAGGTGCTATTGGCCAACTCAGTTCTGAACTTACGTTTGTACTCGGTGCTTGTGGATTAGGCATTTTCACCATATGATCCGTTGATTGAATATTGTTGTTGTTGTGCCAATTCCCATAAGGTCCACTGTTATAGTAGTCAGTACCTGCATCATATATATGTATATACATTCTCAAATACTAACACTATTTAAACCTAAACATATTTAGTACTCTGCACATTTACCAGTTCTCTTCAACACTACAACATTTGAAGCTAATTCTATTTGAAAACAGTATGCTCAACATAAATCATACAGTATAAGTTAAGAAAAGAAAGAACATACTATTGCCTCCATGAGAATTGTCCCTGTAGTAGCCCATTTGATCACGTGGCCTTCTCCTTTTGCGTTTACAACATGATATAAGGAAAACTAACATGACAAGAAGTAATAGACCTCCTGCAGCAGCAACTCCTACAATGATGCCTGTCCCGTTATCATTAGAATTGTTATCATTATTATCTAAGGACTTGCTTGGTGGTGGCTTATGCTTCGGAGGAGAAAGAAACCCCGAATTGGGAGAAAAAGGAGGAGGTGGTGGAGGAGGAGGTGGTGGTGGTGGTGGAGGTGATGAACCTCCGTTTGAATTTGAGGATTTTCCTGGTGGTGAAGATTTGTTACCATTGTTGTTGTTGTTGTTGTTGTTGTTGTTGTTATTGTTACCACCATTATTGTTGCCACCATTATTATTGTTGTTGTCATTCTTATTGTTACCGTTGTTGTTATTATTGTTGTTATCATTGTTACCACCATTGTTGTTTTTACCATCATTGTTGTTGTTGTTGTTACCATTATTGTTATTGTTGCTGTTACCATTATTGTTGTTGTTGTTACCATTATTGTTGTTGTTGTTGTTGTTACCATTATTGTTGTTGTTGTTGTCCTTGTTGTCATTATTGTTGTTGTCCTTGTTGTTGTTGTCATTATTGTTGTTGTTACCACCGGAAGGAGACGAGTTGTTATTATTATCCCCTGATGGTGGAGAGGATGATGAACTACTTTGGGGAGGAGATTGGGATTTTGAATCATTTGATGAAGATGAATTGTCTTGTGATGGTGAAGAATTTGACGATGAGCCAGACGATGGAGAATTTGAAGAAGACGATGGTGGTGAATTTGATGAAGAATCCGAATTAGATGGTGAATTATTGGATGATTGATCATCCTTAGATACTGAAGACATTTTTATAAAGTCTTGATGATCACGCTTTTATGTCAAAACACGTCGTTTAAACCCTGCCGTTCTCCCAAACAATGAACCCTGTTCATTAAAGATCAATATATCAAAATAAGAAACTTTTACACCAAAGAAAAGAAAAAGAAATTAGAAAGAAGACAAGTTCATTTATTATTTAAGAACAACACATATATTGTTCTCTATATAAACATGTGAATCATGAAATATGATAACAATGAATGTATGAAAAAGATTTTATTATTGTAAAGGGTATATGGAATGTATTTACGTAATACGGAGAAAAAAAGGAAGAAATTAGACAGGACGGAGAAAGGAAGAAAATAACACCTTTAGGAGAATGGCAGGGAGAGGATTCTCAAAGCAAAGGGAAAAATTGGCGCATGATAATAGTTTTTACAAGTAAACAAAGAGTCATCTTTGCATCCTCATATTCCTCCTAAAATGAGGGAACTAATCACTTCATCTAGACTCTTAACAATAATATAACATTTCTATTTTTATATGTTTAACTTCTAAATCAATTGACTAATTAGAGACCACAACATAATTAGAAATTTTTATTGGTCCATAAATAATCATGACTACTACAATGAAATGTTTGAGTTTGTCCTTGTTTTTCGCAAATTATTTTCATTCAAAGACGTATCCAGAATCTCAAGTACATAGGGGCACCATTATCATTTAAATAGACATTTAATTAAATTATATAAAATTTACTGTGACAAGGAGCAACCTTTATATAGTAATATATTAGCAAAGAACATCATTCACTTGTAATTGTCCTCTTTCATATTTTGAAAATGGTCAAGAATAACAATTTCCTTTTTTTTTTAAAAAAAAAACAACAGTAAATCTTACTCATATCTAACATTGCAATGTTCCATAGTCTTGATGGTTTGCTCAATAACATGTTTAGGCTTGATATTGGTAGTATGCTTTTTGATCAACATATTAACAATTAACAGAGATTAAAGTTCAAGATCAAAATCAATGTGTGCATTTTGACTGCATCATTTTCCTCCAAACTCCGCTGCAAGAGCTTCAACCATATTGCTACTGTTATATTGAATAGGTATATAAAAAACTATCATAACATCACCATTTTGTCTCTAACTATCCCTCCAGTGCCCGTTCCCCCATTCTCAATGATAAAACTTTCATTAGTATTGACTTTGACGTTGTGTTGTTGAGGTTTACACAATCCAACTTAATATCTCGATCACTGTACACAAGTCGTACCCCATTTGAATTGAAGTCCACCTTGTCATAGAGTCTAGAAATATCAAATTTAATTTACCAAAGGCCTTACTGTTTCATTCTGTTTTGTTGAAAGTTTCTTTGCTTTAACATATCTACGTAATGTCCTCAGTTTCAAATTTCCCGGACTATATAAATAGGAGCAATTTGGAGGATCATTTCACCTATTTTGTTTATAGTGCCAAACATGTTTATAGTGTCATAGGAATGGATTTTCTTTTGAAGAAGCCTCCCAGTGAGAAAGGATTTTTCGAGAGAATTTTAGAGTGCAAACTTCCCTTGCCATCCACAATTTGAATTTTGAAAGAATTTTAGAGGTATGTAAAAGGAAAATATTTGTCAATAAAATCTAAAGCTTTTCTGATATTCATCATCATATCATCATATCATAATATCATATCATCATCATAATATCATTGTTGGGTGTTAAAAGTGGTCAATGAAAAATAAAGAGTTGTGACTTCAATGAAAAGTTGCGACTTTTATGAAAAATCGTGACTTTTATGAAAGGTGATGATCGTTCCGAAAGATTGTGACTTTTTCAAAGGTTTGTAACTTTTCTAGTAAGACACAATAAGAACTCTTTTCACATTACCCTTTGTTTTCTATAAATTGAGGGATTTCCTCTCATTTTGAGATTAGAATTTCTGAACTTCTTCTACTACTACTAAATCTAATATTCTAAGTGTACTTTACTGCAATTGAGTGGCTCGCTAACACCAAATTTTTGGGTATCAATACACTAGTGATTAAGATCATTCTATCCTGGGAGTACAGATTCTTACTCAAACCTCGGATACTAGAGCGGACTAATTTCCTTAAGGGGACACTATGCATTTAGTGGCATCTTCTTTCTACTTTTCCAGATTCTGGTATATGTTAAAAATGTTAGATTATTGAATTAATTTTCATTTTTCTGTTCTTCACTGGTTCATTAAACTTTTGTAACTTCGTGTTTCTGCAAAGTTAATAGAGTTAGTAAGATTCTTTAAACACGATTTGAAAACAATTCTTCTTAAAAAAAATATTTCGTGTATTTTTCTAATCTGTTTCTCATTCTAGTTTCTCTACTATTTTGTTTTTTCTAGTTGTGAAAATGTTTTTAAACTTTGTTGCGTCTTACCAAGTTCTTCAAAGTTTTGTTCTAAGTATTTTAGGAATACAAGATGAACGACAATGTTAAAGAAATTATTATATTGTTGGTATTTCTTGTATTTTTCTGATTGAGAGAAACAAATCATGGAAGTAGAAGATTATAACATCTCACAATTTGAAATAGCTAAGAAATTAAAATATTCATTTTTTTAAAGAAAAGGAAAAATCTGGAAAACTGCCTAAGTTAAGAAAGTGAGTTTTGGTCATTTTTAAACGGCCATAACATATAGCTCAGGATGAGTTAGAGTCAGCTGTTGATATGTCTGGAAAGCTAGTGGGATTCGTCAGGGGTGATCCCTATCAAGGTATGTGAGATTTTTTGTGTTGGGTTAGTTCAACCACACACCAAACTTGTTTCAATTCATTAGTTTAAGAATTGTTTGCATGTTAAGAAGTGAGTTCTTGAAGAATCTTGTCGAATTCATGTTGGTTGAGTTTGTTTGAATGCCCATTGTTGTTTGATTCATAATTTCGGGTTGTTTTTCAACTTATATCTATTGGGTATTGAAGGTACTAATGATCCTAAGGATTTGGAAAAATAACTATGGAGGTTTAGGGGGTTTAGCGTTGAAAAACAAAAGGAGAAGTTCATCAGTCACACTTGGGTAGCATCAGGCGTGGCGCGCCCCATCTGCGCCAGAGGGCCTGAGGCGTGCCAGCGGTGTGCCAGAATGAGGCCTGGTGCGTCCCAAATCGGCCCTTTTCACCTAGTTTTCGTAGTTTAGCCTATTTAAGTTCTTCTAAGGTGTTTTAACACTCTCTAGTGATTCTAATTACTTCAAATGATTTTTAAACACCTAGGAATCACCAAAAATACGAATTATAACCTTTAATTCATAATTTTATTCAAGGAAAGCTAAGATCAAGGTCAACTAAGTTAATAGTCAAGTCTAAAGTTAAGAAGCAAGTCCAAAGCAAAGTTCTTAAAGGTTTTCAAGAGTCTTTAATAACGTTTTAAGAGTTCTTTTAGGACTCAAGTTTCAATTTAAGTAAAGAGCAAAGAGTTGAAGTTCTTCTTTCAAAGAAAATATAAGGGAACTGAGTATTCCCTAAGATTTGAATTAAGACCCGAGTTTCAAGCTAAGTAAAGAGTAAAGAGTTGAGTTCATTTTTCAAAAGATATAAGGGAACTAAGTATTTCCTAAGAGCTTATAAATGTTTTTACATTTAAGATAAGAGGAAACTAAGATTTCCTTAATAGTTTTGAGCAAGAAAAGGGAACATTGATTTCAAAAGAGCTTTCTAAAGCTAAGTTTTGAGCAATTATCTCAACCCAAAAAGAGGAAGTTCTTTTCTTAAAAAAGTATATTTTGGGAGTAGTATTGAGCACCGATGTGGGGATGAGAGATCATAATAACTCAAGTATCCATGAAAATCATGTAGTCATCATAGGTATTAGTGGGTCATACTTTTTAGATGATCACGTAAGTTAAGCTAGTGGATCCCCTAAGTTAATTAGTTCTATGCGACGGCAAAATATAGGTCAGTTCAGGCAGCTTGGGAAAGATGTATCACCATTTAGGCTCATAGTGGTTGTTGTCGGTTAAAAATTCTCCCGCAGAAACTATATTACTTCATATATAAGTAAAGTTGAGTTTGTTATTGCATTTTCTTTAACAAACTAATTGTTTACATTGTTTTACAAGCTTTTATATACTTCATGGTCTAGTTGTTTTATATTAAGTCAAGTTATTCATGAGTTGAGTAGAGTCAAGGTAAGTGTTCCTTCTTGCTCCTTTTCAAGCTTAAGTTGTTGTTTAGCATTGCAACTCGCATACTCATACATTCAATGTAATGATGCCAGTTGACCTACATGTATCATGATGTAGACCCAGGTAACCAGGATCATTGTTAGCCAGCGCATCGTTGATCGAACCTCCTTACATTCTGGAGGACACATATTTATTGCTTTCAGTATTTCTTTCTTTGTTAGGATGTTGTGGGGTCTGTCACATCATCTATCTCAGCATTAGATGCTTCATAGATAGACGGTCAGACAATTTAGTTTTGAGTCCCTTCTTTGTATTGCAGATGTTTTGCTATAAGGCTTAAGTGCCATTTTGGCCAAGTTATTTGTTTCACGTTAATTTATAAGAATGTTTTCTTGTATTGAGTTAGTCAGGCCAAGGGTACGCACAGAGCTAATAATGGTCATTGAGTGCCGACCACGTCCAGAGTTTAGGCTCAGGGAGTGACAAAGATAAATCCATTACTTCTCCAGAATTCGGTACATTGTTTAGCAAGGTCGAAGTGAGAATGTACTAGAAGAATGAGTGGTATTCCGATTAAAAATAACACCAGGTAACGTTCTTATTATTTATCTAAGGAGGAAAATAGTTTCTAAAGGTTAACAATTTTGATATTTATCATGCGTGTGTTTGGAAAAAGTTCAGCAAAATTGTATGTTTTTTTGAATGAATTTTCCTTGGTAAATAGTGTTGCCTTTAAAATTCACTAGTTTGCAGAAAAGAAAAATATTTCTATGTGATAATCTAAGATTCTGTTTTATTCTGTTTGGAGACTAAAAACTTCTATTGTTTTCTACTGTGGATAAATTGGACTATGCTATTGGTTTGAAGAATATGAAAACTTCACATAATAAGTCAGCGTTATACTTTTGATTTTCTATAAACTTCAATGTTATACAGAAATAAATTGTACAATTTTTTTGTCCTTATTGTTAGTATTTTAAATATTAACTGGTATGTCTATTTGTGATTGAGGAAAAATACTAGTGACTTAGAATTTGTGATTTTGTATCTCTATGGAATAAACTTTGACATTGTGTAAAGATTTTCAAAGAGACTTGAAGCGCTATAATTCTTTTGAATAATGTTTTCAAATGAAGTTTCATATTGCCGATGACATTTTGATTGTATGAAAAAAATATGTGGAAAAACTAGTTTCAAATACTTGAAAAATAATTTAGAGATCGTATTTAAAATGTGGGGGGTTCTTTGATTATGAAAAAGATAAAATTAGATTTAGTGTCTAATTTAAATTTAGAGCACAAGATATGAAATTCAATAATACTTTTATATTATGTTACTAGTATATGATGTGACTAGAATGAAACTACCAAATTATGTATATACTTGTTCAAAACAATTATGTTCTTTTATGAAAAAGTGTTACTTAAAATGTTGTGATTTTTTATGAAAAGATATTTCTATTAAGTATAACTATTTGCAGAGACAAGAATATTGGTGAATAGTCATTTATCATGTTTTGTAAAGAAGCATTTAAACTTTATTACCTTCATTGGACCCAATAAAACTTTGTTCATGGGTAGTTTTATAACAATCAAATTGAAAGAAGTAGGAACAAAATATTTGTGAGAAAAAGCTACCTCGCGGAAAGCTCTTCGAACTCAATATTTTTATTTGTTCTTACTTACTTGAGTCAAACTGTTTTTGACATGAACACTTGGGACATGTCAATTACAAAATCTTGTAAGAAAGTAACTGATCAATTTAGTGCAATAAATAAAAATGTCAAGTTTGTGTGGAATCTAAGTATGCTGAACATTCTTATAAATCTGTTAAAAGGAATTCTAATTCCTTAGAATTGATTTACACTGACATTTGTGATATGAAGTCAACACCTTCTCGTGGAGGCAAAAATATCTCGTTACTTTTATTAACAATTGCATTAGAAATGACTATATTTATTTCCTTAATAACAAGGATGAAACAATAGAAATTTCTAGACATGAAACAATAGAAATGTCTAGCCAATATAATATTGAAATTGAAAATTAGTTAGGAAAAATATGAGAAGTGATAGGGATGGAGAGTATAAATCTCATTTTGCAGAAATATGTTTCAAAAGTTGAATTATTCATCAAACTGCTGCCCTATTCACCTCAATCTAATGGAAAAAACCAAACTTTGAAGGAAATGATGACTTCAATACTTATAAGTTCAGATTGACCACAAAACTTGTGTGAAGGAACTATTCTTACTACAAAAGGGAACGACAAAAAGTTTTGTCTTTATAGAAAGAAAGCAATAAACGTTTTATTTGTTTAGGCACAATCTATACCATATAAGAAATGGAAAGGAAGGAAGTCCAACTTGAAATATTTCAAAGTGTGCGGGTGTCCATCCAAGGTTTCCTATTCCTAAAATGATTAAAATAGTACCTAAGACTGTGGACCGTAAACATAGACTTGAATAGTCTAGTGAAAGGTGTAAATGACCTTGGGAAGAACAAGAGAAGAATGTACTTAATAGAGAGATTCAGAGGCGTAGTAAATGTCAAAGAATATCTACTTCCTTTGAATCTGAATTTGTAACATTTCTTGTGTGTTCTTTAGACTCATCCTTTTGGACTGATTTTGTGAATATTGAAATGGGTCAATCTTGAGGAATCCCATTCTAAGTTGATTTATCTTCCTTCTAGAAATAAATCTTTGGGTTCAAAGTGAATCATCAAAAGGAAAATGAAAGTCAATGAAACTGTTAAAAATATAAAATAAGACTTTTTATCAAAGGTTTTAGACAAAAACAAGGTCTTGATCTTTTCGACACATACTAACCAATAATTTTAATTACATTCATTTGGATGTTAATTGTGTAAAGAATTGGCAGAAGAAATTTACATGGAATAACTCAAAGGTTTTATGGTTCCTGGTAAATAAAAGAAAGTGTGCGAACTTGTTAAGCCACATTATGGACTAAAACAAGCACCCAAACAATGACATAAGAAATTTGATCAAACCATGTTGACAAATGAATTTAAGAATGATAGAAGTGATAAATGTGATCACATTAAAATCACAAGGTCATTGTTTGTTTGTCATCCTCAATAGAGATACTAATGACATAAATGCTTAAACATATGCTAGAAAGCAAGTTTGGAATGAAATATTTTGATGTTGTTGATGCAATCTTAGGTATAAGAATCCTTAGAACTCCATAATGTTAGAATTTTCACGGTTTCATTGCGTTGAAAAGGTACTTGAATAGTTCAAATATTTGTATTTCACTATTGTCAAGTCTCCAATAAATGTTAGTTTTGCATTTCAAAAGAGTGAAAGCGAAAGTGACTCACAATTGGATTGTTCTAGAGTATTGGAAAGTATAATGTCTATCATGAAGTGTGCCCGATTAGATATAGTTTGCTATTAATAAACTGAGTCGGTTCACAAGTGATCCTAATCAAACTCATTAGATGACAATAAAAAGAGTTTTGGAGTATTTAAGAAATACTTAAACCTAAGCCTTGCATAATAACAATATCCAGCAGTATTGAAAGGATATAGTGATGCAAATTGGATCACCGGAGAGATGAAGTAAAATCCATGAGTGGATATGTATTTACTCCTGGTAGAGGAGCAGTCTCTTTGAAATATTTCAAAAAAGACATGTATTGCTAGCTCTACAATGATCTCTGAGCTAGGTGCTCTAGGTAAGGTCAGTGAATAGTTGGAAGACTGTAATTTCTTGGTAAATATTTTTTTTTGTCTAAACCATTAAATAGTATGCAGACACTTTGATAGTCAACATGCAACAGGTAGGGAATGGGTAATGATGTATAACAGAAAGTCTCGTCATAGGACATAAACATGATATCGTTAGAGAACTACTCTCTAGTGGAATTATCAGAATTGACTATGTAAAGTCAAAGGATAATGTGTCGGATCCACTTACAAAAAGGCCTAACTAGAGAGAAAGTTTAAATATCATCTAAGGAAATGAGTTTACGGCTAGGAAATGAGTTTACGGCTTAGGACAAGTCATCTTGACGGTAACTCTATTTAGCAGACTGAAGATACCAAGAGCTAGATTCATAAAGAAAAACAAAGTTATGATTGACGGTTTGACATTGTCAATAAGCTCAACACATTCTCATAATGAAGACAATGTTCGAGAACAAGGATACAACATTAAGGCTTGTTAATGAGTTAATAAAGCTTAATGGTTTTAATGATATGTTAAGTTTGACAGAGTTGACCAAATAGTGTATTTACGCGATAACACGGTTAAAAATTGCCTATGTGATTGTGAAGTGTAAGCCGCTTCAAAGAGGATGATTTTCAAAAGTTCATTTCTCTATACACTCATAAAACCAGGAGGTGTTCATGGATGAAACGAACACAACCGTAAGAACCACATACGGTAAATGGTTAATTGTGTAACATATGGTTTTCTAGGTATACACCAAAGCTCGATGGTTCAAAGATATCGCATATACGATTGAATGAGTATATCCGACATATGGTCACTATGAAAAGTCTAAGAGGAAACCTACTTATCCAAATGCAATTAATTCTTGCTTGTAAAGTACACATACTTGTCCGTTTCTTTGTCTTGGAGTCATTCCCCGTTCATGCGGGGGATTTTTGGGTGTTAAAAGCTGTGAATGGAAAATGAAGAGTTGCGACTTTTATGAAGAATTGTGACATTGATGAAAAGTTATGACTTTTATAAAAAGTTGTGACCTTTATGAAATGTCTTAAAGTTTTGACTTTTATGAAAATCGTGACTTTTATGAAAGGTGATGACCTTTCCAAAAGATTGCTATTTTTTCAAAGGTTTGTGACTGTAAAAATCTCGTAACCCGAAATAGATAAGAATAAGTTAAGAAACTAAAATAATCATTTTTGGAAAGAAAAGGAAAAATCTGGAAAATTTCCTAAATTAAGCAAGTGAATTTTGGTCATTTTCAAACGGCCATAACTTCTAGCTCAGGATGAGTTAGAGATATTTCTTGATATGGTTAAAAATATCTTGGAGAGATCTTTCCAACTCCACCAAGTTTGCGCATTTTCGATACCGTATGAGGGAGATATGCCTATCGAAAGTTGAGCTATTGGATTGAGGAAGGTCCCAATCTGAATTTAAGGAAAAGTAAGCTAGTCTTTTCACCCATTTATTTCGTATTTCGTTTTTGAAATTTATTTGTGTAAAAATGAGTTTTAGTTCAGATTAGAAAATTTATTTTACGCTTAGGTATTGGAGAAAAGAGAAGAGAAGAAGCAAAAGGGAGAAAGATCAAGGAATCGCCAAGAACGCCAAGAAATTTCGAGTGGAATTTGTCAAGAATCTTTCGTGTTGGGTTAATTCATCCACACACCAAAACTTGTTTCAATTCAGTGATTTTAGAATTGTTTACATGATTATAAGTGAATTCTTGATAAATTTTGTCGAATCCCTATTGATTGAATTGTTTGAATGCCCATTGATGTTGATTCATAATTTCCAAGTTGTTTTCCAAGTTGGATCTACTGGGTATTGAAGTTTTTGATGATCCTAAGGGTTTAGAAAAAGAACTATGGAGATTTAGCATTGAAAAACGAAGAGAAAAGTTCATCACCCACACATGGGCTACACTAGGCGCGACACGCCCATCTGCGTGGGGGGCCTGGGGCGGCGCGCCTGCAGTGCGCCACAAAGTGGCTCAGTCCAACTAGTTTGGCGCGGCGCGCCCCGTACGCGCCTAAATCGGTACTTTTACCCAATTTTCATAGTTTAGCCCCCCCCTACGCGTCTAAATCGGTATTTTCACCCAATTTTCATAGTTTAGCCCCCCCTACGCGTCTAAATCGGTATTTTCACCCAATTTTCATAGTTTAGCCCCATTAAGTCCTACTGTACATTAACACTCTCCAATAATTCTAGTTGTTTCAAATGATTTCTAAAAACCTATGAATTATCAAAGTACACCAATTATAAACTTGAATCCATAATTCAATTCAAGGAAAGTTATGATTAAAGTTGAAGAAGGTAAGAGTCAAGTCTAAATTTAAGAAGCTACTCTAAAGCAAAGTTCTTAAAGGTTTTCAAGAGTCTTTATTAAACGTTTTAACTTCGTTTTAAGGCTCAAGTTCAAATTAAAGTAGAGAGTAAAGAGTTGAAGTCTTTCCTTCAAAAAGCTATAAGGGAACTAAGTATTCCCTAAAACTTTATAAATGTTTCCACATTTTAGTTAAGAGAAAACTAAGATTTCCCAAAAGAGTTTTGAACAAGAAAAGGGAGCATTTATTCCAAGAGAGCTTTTTACAGCTAAGTGTTGAGCAATTATCTCAACCCAAAGAAAGGAAGTTGTTTTTAAAAGCATGAGCTAAAGTACATTTTGGGAGTAGTATTGAGCACCAATAAGGGGATGAGAGTTCATATTAACTCAAGTCTCCATGAAAACCATGTACCCATCATGGGTATTAACGGGTTCTATTTTTTAGATGATTACGTAAGTTAAGCTAGTGGATCTACTGAGTTAAGGAGTTCTACACGACAACAAAGTGTAGGATAGTTTTGACAGCGTGGGTAAGACACTGTATCACCACTTAGGCTTATAATGGTGGTTTCGATTAGAGAATCTCCCACAATAAAGTATATTACTTTATATATAAGTAAAGTTGAGTTTGTTTTTGCATTTTCTTTAACGAACTAAGTGATTTTCATTGTATTACAAGCTTTTATATATATATATATTGCATATCTCTACCTGTTTTATATTAAGTTAAGTTACTCAGGAGTTGAGCAGAGCCAAGGTAAGTGTTTCTTCTTACTCTTTTCAAGCTTAAGTTTGTTAGCATTCCAACTCGCATACTCGTACGTTCAATGTACTGATGTCAGTTGTCCTGCATCGTAACATGATGAGACACAGTTAACCAGGATTAGCATCACCCAGTGCCTCGTTGATCCAGTCAAGAACTCGGAGCCAGTGGTGAGCCTCCTTGAATTCTGGAGGACACATATTTACTGTTTTCAGTCTAATCTTTTATAGAATGATGTGGGGTCTGTCCCAACATTCATCTTAGTATTATAGAGGTTTCATAGACAGATAGTCAGTCCAATAGTTTAGTTTTGAGTCTCTCTTTATTTGCATTTCAAATATTGTGTGTGAAACATAAGTGTCATTTTGGCCAAAACATTTATTTAAGTTATATTTGTAAGAATGATTCTTATATTGAGTTAAGTTTTCCGTTGAGTTAAATAAGTCAGACCAAGGGCCCGCTCAAGGCCAGCAATGGTCATTGAGTGTCGGCCATGTCCAGGGTGTAGGTTCGGGCGTGATAGTGACCTTTCTAGTAAGGCACAATAATAACCTTTTTGCACTACCCTTTGTTTTTTATAAATTGAGGGATTTCCTCTCATTTTAAGAACAAAATTTCTGAACTTTTTTTACTACTACTAAATCTAGTATTCTAAGTGTACTTTACTGCAATTGAGTGGCTTGCTAACACTAGCGTTTTGGGTATAAATACACTGGTGATTGAGATCATTCTATTATTGGAGAACATATTCCAAATCAAACCTCGGATACTAGAGGGAAATAATTTTCTTAAGGGAACACTGTGCATTCAGTGGGCTTGATCTTCTTTATGTTTTTCCAGATTCTGGTATATGTTAAAGATATTAGATTTGTGAATTGATTTTCATTTTTTCTGTACTTCACTGGTTCATTAAACTTTGATAACTTCATGTTTTTGGAAAGTTTGTTTAGTCAGTAAGATTCTTTAAATACAAATTGACAACAATTCTTATTTAAGAAAAATATTTCGTATATTTTTCTAATATGTTTCTGACTCTAGTTCTCTACTAGTTTTAATTTTCTAATTGTGAAACGTTCTTAAACTTTGTTATGTCTTACCAAGTTCTTCAAATTTTTGTTCTAAGTATTTTAGGAATACAAGATGAACAACAATCATATCATATCATATCGTATCATCATATCATATATTATTAAAAGTGGAAACAAAAAAAATTAAAAGTTGAAATACCATTTTATCCCTACACTAAAAATTGAAATTCGAATTACCATTTTACCCCTACACTAAATCAAATATTATAAATATTGAGTTAATTACATGTTTAATATTAGTGATAATCAATTACTACATCAAGTAAATAGAGAGTTCATGTGTTCATTGGAGGATTAAAGTATTAAGAAGAGTGCTTAATATACTTTTTCCTCCTACGTTTATTTTTTATATTTTCCCTCTATTAGTCTTCTTTAATTTAATTTTCCATCAATAAATTATTGTCATTTATTTGAGATTATTGCATTTTAGTACTCATTACATACATGTTTGGAGAAATTGGAGTAGGAGGTTTGTACAGAAACAACGAGATTGGTGTTGGAAGTGTCAGCTACGGCTTTGAGAGAGTCAATTTGTTGGTTCCATTTGTCGCGGGGTTTGCTTTTGTAGGAGTTGGGCTTGATGTAGCGTATGAGAGCAGTACCATTAAACTATAATTTTTGGAGTTCATGCTTTTAAGATAGTGTAGACTGCAGAGTATAATGTATATGAAATAATGGTTTTCCAAAAATTAATGTAGTAATTACTATGTAACATATACAATTTGATGAGAATCCAATTGAATACACTATTTGTTATAGAGTAGATAAATATGAAGAACTATGAATTATGATTGTCAAGTATACTAACAACCTCAGACTTTTGTTCGTCACTCAATTCTAAAGGAAATTGGATAAGAAACTGAAGTACAAGGTTTCCTCTATTTGTACTTTCTTGTTTAGATTTAGGCATGCCTTGGCCTGGTATGACTTTCTCAAATCCTGGATAAATGATTTCATCATCAAATGACATAGTCATTGCTTCGTCTCCGCCCAAAAGAGGTACAGTAATTGTACACCCTGTTAGAGCTTGTACTAGAGGGACTTCAACTCCAAGAAGTAAGTCATCTCCTTCTCTTTTGTATAATGGATGTGTTTTCTCATCAATTGAGAATATTATATCTCCTGTTCTCTCATCCCCTTTACCTTCGAAAGTAATCTTCGTTCCTCTCTTCCATCCCGGCTTCACCATTATCGTCACGACTTCTTCCTCTTTAACAATTAGCCTGCAAGTTAATTACAAAATATCATTATGTTTCTATTTAGTGTTATACAGAGGCGAACCCAGGATTACCTTAGCTCATGGTTTTATAGATGGATTTGAATCTTGGTCTCAAGGGTGGTTTCTCCTATGCTTTTTATGGATGCAATGTTTACTATATCTTAAGTGTGGGTCCGCCTCTGGTGTTATATATACTAGTTTATTGATCCTCAAAGGAAGAAAATTGAAATTTGAATTTCAACTCAAAGGAATATAAATATATGTACCCTGTTGTTGCAACAACATCTCTTGTTATTATGACCTTCTTGACGCATCCATTGCACAATTCCTCGAGTGTACATTCCAATTTCTTCTCAATTGGTTGAGTTTTTCTCCGAGAAGTAGATTGAGAAAAAATGATAGGCTTACTAGCAACTTTGGAAAGGTTATTTGGAGGTTGATCTGATACAGGGGTGCCAGGGGTTGTGGGAGTGTTGGTTCCACTCATGGTAAAACATGCTGGCATCGACGTGTAAAAATCTACTGTTGGGCTGATTCGACTTGTTGTTCTTGAAAGAAGTGTAGGACTTGAAATTTGTAACTCATCCTCCTCATCTTTTGAACTTTTTTTAGGTGTTTTTGCCGTATCGCTCTTAAATAAATCTGCTTCCTCTCTCTTTTTCTTGCTAAGAACCTGGAAATCAAAAATGTTATGATGGATTGATAGATACAATAATAGTATACGACATGTACATACTCTATAGGCTTCATTGATGGATCGAAACTTGTCTACAGCTTCAGCTTGATTGGATTTATTTCTATCAGGATGCCATTTCTTAACAAGATGCTTGTACGCTTTGCAAATGTCTTTAAGGGATGCTGATTTTGGAATTTCTAATATTCCATAATATTTTGACGCAGACGATGGTGATTTCGTAGATTCTCCCATGGAAGATGATTATTTTCTTCTTTTTTTTGGTGGGAGAATGAAGGACATTAGAACAGGAGGAGCTATGGAGAGAGAGAGAGAGTGTGTGTGTTTTTTTTCAGAGAAAGAATTGATGAATCAGAAATTTTGTGGAAATGAATGTAAATAGAAAAGGGGATAGTATCCAAACAAGTGTGTGACGAAACATAATTTCTTATATTTACCCTTGAATTATTTGAAATAGGGAGGTTTTTCCATACATTTATGTTTTGGAACAGACATGTTCTGAAATTAACTTGACTAGTATAATTGATATTAAATTACCTAATATAGTTTTACAAATTTTATTTTTCTAACATTTCCTTTCAAAATTATTATAGCGACTCTTGAGATAATATTACGATGACGTGAAGATATCTTAAATAATGTTAACGAAAATTGAATTTGATATTTTTATACATATCATTCTTACTGTGAGTAAAATAAGTCCATTATTTGTAATGTAGAAAACTGAATTGCAAATAATTATGTAAGAAAATGTAGATGGTATATCATGTTTAGAAATAAAATAAATCCTTCTTAATTAATTCATAAGGAAGCAGAAGACAAAAAGAAAAAAAGAAAGTTATGGCAACAGACATGAGACATCTATTGTTTAGACTCAACTTGATTTTGTATGGCTTGATTGCGGATCGGGCTTCTTAACCAACTCTTCTGTCACAACTCGAGACGTGATCGCATTCGTCTTATCCCACCAAGATAAGTTAGCTAAAATTCAACAATTACGATAATATGCGGAAAATTTGCAATCAACTTAAATATACCTCCAATACCTGATTGTCACGTGTATAAGCCTCTTAAGTATTTATTATAAATGATTCAAAAGAAAAATACAAGTCGCATATGACATTGCTTCTAAAGTAGAACAAAATCATAAATAGGAGTAAGAAGATCCGCTAAAAGGATAAGCAGCTATCTTACAAATCTCCACAAGAACTCTCAGACAAGGAGAAGTTAAAATACCACAAAGGTCCAGGCTAATAACCTACAAAAAAAATTGTAGAAGCAAGGGGTGAGTACCAAATCACACGGTACTCAACAAGTAAACCTATAAACAAAAGCTAAAAGAATAAAATACGGATACTCATTACACCTCAATCGAACCTCCACAACTAAAACCTGTATAAAACCAGCTCAACCTAACAGTTCACCATTTACAAGAATGTATCTCAACTACAATATTCTAACAATCACATATTCTCAACAAGTTTCAACATTCGTCAATTACAACCTCCACAAATCAACACACAAGATCAAATTCATCAAATAGGGGTAACCAAATATCAAGTACTTTTCAATCACCAATAAAGTACATAATCCTAAAGAATGAAGGATGTCATGGGATGCAATACATTATGACACCATGAAATGATATGCCTCAAAATATCAAGTACTCTCTCGACAGTATATACATGATACTTTTCGGAAATACATCGAAAGTTCATGACCCATGGAGGACTAGCGAGGTTCATATACCGACACGGACGATCTCCACGTGTCTGTGCGGACGATCTCAACGCACTATCAAAAATTAAATAAATTCCACATGGACGATCTCCACATGCCCAAATTATAATCATAACTTCTCCATCGCATGGACAATCTCCACGTTTTCAAATAATCATAACTTGATTAGAACACGAGTGATCTCCACGTGTAAGACCTTTACTCATACCCAATCTCATGTCAATGCATATGCACAATATGATATTAATAAAGGAGATGATGCAACATCTCTAATAAATCAAATGTTGCTATGACATTAATCACCTCAATTATCACAATTATACGGGTTCAGTAAAGAAAAAAATCACACATAATAATCAAGTTATGCTTTGATATTCTCATATTACAATCCACATTCTATAGTAATAAATTTTGCCTTTATAACGCCGATTCTCGTATCATTTTTAACCCATCACACACAAACGATTAATCATATTGTCTTTTATTATCCCTTATTCATCATTAGAATTAATCAAGGTGGACAAGTCAACCCTTCACCAAGTCTCATTACTCCTAAACGCATACCACAAGGAAATACATGAATTTTATACAGTTAACAAGGGTTTAGAAATTCACTTGCCTCAAATAGTTGAACAATCACTCCGGGACTTGAGTCTTTCCCTTTCATTCAACCTCCAATAAATGCAATCTATTCAAATAAGTAATTACAATAATACTTTCGAACTAACAATATTCATATTACTATAGGTCTAGCCTAGACCCAAAAACTCACTTAATTTACAATTTAGTTCCTAATCTTGATACCAATTAACCTGTCAATTCTCATGTTTTTCCAAATTTCAAGCCTAGAATTAAGTTTCAATTTATCCAAATATCATAAATATAATGATACTCATATAATTCGATAATTCAATATTTAATTACCTAGATATACTAAATATTTAATTTATAATATGAAATCTACTGATCACGAAATTCATGGCAGAATCATGAAAAGAACACGGAAACCCAACACTTATCCATTAATGACAATGATTACAGAATTTCATTATAATATTCACACCCACCTTGATTTTTTTTAATTCAAATTTTGCTTCTGTTTAGCCCCAATAATGTACTGGCATTATATTTATCTCTTTTTATATAAAAAAAATTAATCTCAAACATATTCCTTAACAATAATATCACCCTCAGATATATATATATATATATATATATATAATTTTACAAAAAATGTTGATTAGAACTAACCTGAAGCCCTCGAGTCTTCCTGCTTTTCTTTTTTCATTGCACGTCTAAGTTAGTTTATTTCTTCCGCCTCTTTATTTCTTCTTGTTTATTTTTTTTTAAAAAAAACTTGATTATATATTAAAAGTAATAATTTCAACTAACCTATTTAACATTCAAAACCTTGTCCATTATTTTTAATAATAAATAAATTATCCACAAATTAATTAACTATAGATAAATGACTATTCAAAATTATCAAAATGATCTTTCGAATCCGGTCATTACATTATATACCACTAAAAATCATGTTCATCCTCGAACATAAAGAAGAAGAAGGAAGAATATCCGACATTAGCAAAATCCTGAGGTTTGACATACCAGTCGGTGTTCATCTCTCTAAGGGAGCTCCTCTCTAAGACATGCCATCAAGATCAACTACTAAGAATCAAACTTTCGAATCAAACTTTGGAAGATCAATAATTAAAGAGTGATTACGAAGCCACAAACTAACTCATGAACCCAATCTAAATCAAAATTATCTAAACCATAAAAAAATAAGTAGGTGGAATATTTTCTCAGAGAGCCACAATAAAATTACGAATCAATACTTGCTACAATCAGAAGTGAACCTTAACCGACCATCAAACACTTGTAATGCACAAGCATCACAGATCTTGTCAAGATTCTCTTCTCAAAACATCATATTTTTCGGAGCTTAAGTTATAAAAATTTAACCTCTAGGCATCATGCGCTCATCAAGGGTGAATCAAAACTTATCTAACCCAAAGAAGAACAAAATCAAGTAAACATCCAACAAACGATACACTCCAAAATGCAGAATCTTTATCAACACTTTTAGACAATTGTAACTCTTCATATATAGTAGCTCTTA
>NC_028647.1:46098118-46108118 GCF_001406875.1 Solanum pennellii | reverse complement strand
TCAACCAAACAAATATAACAAGGCAATAGTAAACCAATCACACAAGACACCAAGATTTATGTGGAAAACCCTTCGATGTGAAGAGTAAAAAACCACGGGACCAAAAGCTCCACTATAATAACCAAGAGTTACAATATTGTTCTCCAAAATTGGCCACAAAACAAGTGCCAAACAACGAGCAACAACAAAATAAGATTGCACCAAATCTAGAGAATTAAAGGAGCAAAATCACCAATTTCGCAGCTACTGTTCACGACAGCAAAACTGAAGCTGCAGGCCACCAAATCCAACTCTGTCAGTTCCTAATCAAAGATTGAGATGAAGATAATATGCTGTCCAAAAATCAGCTCAATCGGACAAGAAACGAAGCGGGAATCGCAATTTGAAGTTGGCTGTTAGGGCTGAATTTTGACTGCGAAAACTGCTCTCTTTCTCTCTTTTTGGCTGCTGAAAAAACTCTCTGTGTATATGAAAATAAGACCTAAATAGGCTTATATTTGCCTCATAAGAATGGGCCTATGGGCAAAAATGGGTTGGTCCAAATTGGGCTTTTATTTATCCACATAGGAAGGGAAAAAGGCCCATAACCCAACAATTCTCCCCCTCACGACTATGTGGAGGAGACCGCCATCCCGGCGACCATGCAACAATCTTCAAACTTCCCTCTTGGCAAAGCTTTAGTCATCATATCGGAACCATTGTCATTTGTATGAATCTTTTCAAGCTCAAGCAACTTAGAATCCAACACATCTCGAATCCAATGGTATCTCACATCAATGTGTTTAGACCGACCATGGAACGTAGAATTCTTGCCAAGATGTATAGCACTTTGACTGTCACAATAAAGCACATACCTCTCTTGAGCACAACCAAGTTCCCCCAAGAATCTCTTCATCCAAAGCAATTCTTTACAAGCTTCAACGACAGCAATAAGCTCAGCTTCTGTAGTAGATAGAGCAACACATTTTTGCAACCTAGATTGCCAAGACACAGCTCCCCCTGCAAAAGTAACCAAGTACCCTGAAGTAGACTTGCGAGTATCAACATCACCAGCCATGTCTGAATCAGTATAACCACAAAGAATAGGCTTCCCTGTACCAAAACACAAACTCAGACTAGAAGTGCCACAGAGATATCTCATAACCCACTTCACAGCATTCCAATGTTCTCTTCCCGGATTAGAAAGAAAACGGCTAACAACTCCAACAGCGTGAGCAATATCCGGTCTTGTACAAACCATCGCATACATCAAACTACCAACAGCTGAAGCATAAGGAACTTTCTTCATATCTTCCTTCTCATCATCACTAGAAGGACACTGTTTCGTGCTCAATTTGAAGTGCATAGCTAAAGGTGTACTGACAACCTTAGCTTTGTCCATGCTGAATCTGCGAAGTACTTTCTGAATGTACTTCTCTTGTGATAATACCAATTTCTTGGCCTTTCTATCACGGACAATCTGCATGCCAAGAATCTGCCTTGCTGGTCCTAAGTCTTTCATAGCAAAAGACTTACTCAACTCTTGCTTCAACTTCTGAATCCTGCAAGTATTATGACCAACAACAAGCATGTCATCAACATAAAGCAACACAATAATAAAGTCACCATCAGAGAACTTTTGCACAAAAACACAATGGTCTGAAGAAGTCTTCTTGAAGCCCTGCTGACTCATAAAAGAACCAAACTTCCTGTACCACTGCCTGGGAGCTTGTTTCAAACCATACAAGCTCTTCTTCAATTTGCAAACATAATTCTCTTTACCCTTGACTTCAAAACCTTCCGGTTGCTCCATATAAATTTCTTCATCTAAGTCACCATGGAGGAAAGCAGTTTTAACATCCATTTGCTCAACCTCTAAATCTAGACTTGCAGCCAAGCCTAGAACCACACGAATGGATGACATCTTCACAACTGGAGAGAATATCTCATCAAAATCAACTCCCCTTTTCTGATTAAATCCCTTGACAACTAATCTAGCTTTGTACCGTGGAACTGGATTACCATCTTCATGTTTCACCCGAAAAACCCACCTGTTTTTCAAAGCTTTTCTGTCTTTAGGTAACTTAACCAAATCAAAGGTATGATTATCATGCAAGGATTTAATCTCATCTTCCATAGCATCAAACCACCTTTCTTTTTCTTCACTTTCCATGGCCTCATCAAGACTCTCAGGTTCTCCCCCGTCAGTCAAGAGTACATACTCATTGGGAGAATAACGAGATGAAGGAATTCTCTCTCTACTAGATCGTCTGAGAGAACTCTCTGGAGCATCTATAATTGGTTGTTGGACAACCACATCATCTTGCACTGGAGCATCAACAACATCATGCCGGTCATTCTGAACATGATCACCATCTTCATTATCAACTTGATTTTCATCATTATGAAGATTTTCTTCCGGTGCAATAGTCAAAGGAACTGGATCAACATCAACTAAGCTCTCACTACTCTGAAAATCAGCCTTGTCAGCTTTGTCAAAATCTTCAATTGTTTGGTCTTCAAAGAACACAACATCACGGCTTCTAACAAGTTTCTTCTCAACAGGATCATAGAAACGATAGCCAAATTCATCTTGACCATAACCAATGAAGATACACTGCCTAGTTTTAACATCCAACTTTGACCTTTCATCCTTAGGAACATGTACAAAGGCTTTACACCCAAAGACTCTAAGATGATCATAAGAAACATCCTTACCAGTCCAAACTCTGTCAGGGACATCACCATCTAAAGCAACAGCAGGAGATAAATTGATAACATAAGCAGCAGTATTAAGTGCTTCTGCCCAAAAGGAATCTGACAGCTTAGCATCTGAAAGCATACATCTAACCCTCTCAACTAGAGTTCTGTTCATCCTCTCTGCTAAACCATTTAACTGAGGAGTCTTTGGAGGAGTTTTCTGATGCCTAATACCCTGCTCTCTGCAATATCTATCAAAAGGACCAATATACTCACCACCATTATCTGAGCGGATGCATTTCAATGTCTTCCCTGTTTGTCTTTCAACCAAGGCCTGAAAACTCTTGAACACATCAAGTACTTGATCCTTGGACTTCAAAGGAAATACCCAGAGTTTGCGAGAATGATCATCAATAAAAGTCACAAAGTAAAGTGCACCACCATGAGATCTTACCTTAAAAGGACCACACAAATCAGAATGTACCAACTCCAGCAAATCAAGCTTTCTTGAAGGCGGATGACTCTGAAAAGAAACTCTTTTCTGTTTACCGGCTAAGCAATGAACACATTTCTTCAACTTTGCTTGTTTCACTCCAGAAAGCAAATTTTTCTTAGCCAAACTATCAATCCCCTTCTCGCTCATATGACTCAGCCTTCTATGCCATAACTCTGATGAAGTATCATTCTCCACCAAATTTACTGAGTCTCTGGACATGGAGCCCTGAAATACATACAAGTTAGACAACTTGTCACCACGGGCCACAACCATCAAACCTCTAGTAAGCTTCCACTGGCCAACACCAAGTGTATTAACATAACCCTCATCATCAAGATATCCCACAGAAATCAAATTCAAGCGAACATCTGGAGCATGCTTGACATTATTGAGAACTAGTTTGGAACCATTGTTACTTTCCAAACAAACTGTCCCAATGCCAATAACTTCAACTTCATGATTATTGCCCATTTTCAACGTTCCAAAATTACCTGGAGTATAAGAAGAAAATAATTCCTTCTTTGGCGTGACATGAGAAGTAGCACCAGAATCCACAAACCAGCTAGACTCATCACGAACAAGATTAATGGCATTTTCATCACAAGAAACAAGAAGATCATCATTAGCAACAACAGCAACACGATTTTCATTATCGCCTTCTCTCTTTTGTTGTCTCATATCTCTCTTGTGCTTGTAACAATATTTCATGATATGCCCATTCTTGTGGCAATAGTCACATGTAATATTCTTGTATTTAGACTTTGACTTGCTTCTACTTTTACCTCTATCATTCTGACCTCTGGACTTGTTTCTCCCCCTATCTTCAGTAACCAAAACATCGGAGTGTGAAGCTGAAGAAGATGAGGCTTGAGATCTTCTTCTCATTTCTTCATTCAAGACACCACTCTTAGTATATTCCATGGTTACAACACCACAGGGAGCTGAATTAGTCAAAGAAAATCGAAGAGTTTCCCAAGAGTCTGGCAGAGTATTAAGAA
Organism: Solanum pennellii; assembly: GCF_001406875.1. Lineage (NCBI taxonomy): Eukaryota > Viridiplantae > Streptophyta > Magnoliopsida > Solanales > Solanaceae > Solanum > Solanum pennellii. The sequence continues at coordinate 46,103,945 of NC_028647.1, read as the reverse complement.
GCCAAAGTCCCTGTATCTCATCATCAAACTTTACACCCATTCCGGACAGCTGGTCAAGAACACCCTGAAAATCATTAATATGATCAGAAATAGGAGTGCCCTCTTTATACCTGATATTCATTAATTATTTCAATAGGAACAACTTGTTGTTGCCAGTCTTCGAAGCATAAAGTGTCTCGAGCTTGTCCCACAAACTTTTGGCATGTGTCTCATTCACAATATGATATCTAACATTATCTTCAACCCATTGTCTAATATAGCCACAAACCTGCAGATGCTCAAATTCCCATTCTTCATCATTCAAAGACTGAGGCTTATTAGAAGCAAACACAGGTAAATGCATCTTCTTGACAAATAGAAGATCTTTCATCTTGCCTTTCCAAATATGATAGTTACTACCATTTAAGCACACCATTTTGCACATATTTGCCTCCATCATTCATAACGACAATCAACAATAACCAATGCTCTGATACCACTTTGTTGGGAAAGACAAGGCACTAACAAAGAATGCCTGACAGGATAACAGCGGAAGAATACCCAAGTCTATACTTTCCCTTTTCGATTTGAACCAAGAGAAGACAAACAACCACAAGCAATATGATAGTAAGGCAGCAAGTAATTCAACCAAACAAATATAACAAGGCAATAATAAACCAATCACACAAGACACCAAGATTTACGTGGAAAACCCTTCGATGTGAAGAGTAAAAAACCACGGGACCAAAAGCTCCACTATAATCACCAAGAGTTACAATATTGTTCTCCAAAATTGGCCACAAAACAAGTGCCAAACAACGAGCAACAACAAAATAAGATTGCACCAAATCTAGAGAATTAAAGGAGCAAAATCACCAATTTCGCAGCTACTGTTCACGACAGCAAAACTGAAGCTGCAGGCCACCAAATCCAACTCTGTCAATTCCTAACCAAAGATTGAGATGAAGATAATATGCTGTCCAAAAATCAGCTCAATCGGACAAGAAACGAAGCGGGAATCGCAATTTGAAGTTGGCTGTTAGGGCTGAATTTTGACTACGAAAACTGCTCTCTTTCTCTCTTTTTGGCTGCTGAAAAACTCTCTGTGTATATGAAAATAAGACCTAAATAGGCTTATATTTGCCTTATAAGAATGGGCCTATGGGCAAAAATGGGTTGGTCCAAATTGGGTTTTTATTTATCCATATAGGAAGGGAAAAAGGCCCATAACCCAACAGAAAATATATAAGTTCTTCAAATAAGTTAATGTGATATAGTTGATGAATATAGTGTTTTAGTTAAGTTAAAACTTAACTAATTAGAATTAGAAAGTCTTTAAGTTCTCCAAATAAGTTAATCTGATTTAATTGATGAAAATAGTTTTTAGTCAAGTAAAAACTCAACTAATTAGCCTTAGAAAGTCTTTAAGTTCTCCAAATACTTAATGTGATTTAGTTAGTGAATATAGTGTTAGAAGTAAGTTAAAACTTAACTAATTAGACTTAGAAAGTTGTTAAGTTTTCCAAATAGTAATGTGATTTCGTTGGTGAATATAGTGTTTGGAAGTAAATTAAAACTTAACTAATTAGACTTAGAAAGTCTTTAAGTTCTCCAAATACTTAATGTGATTTAGTTGGTGAATATAGTGTTAGCAGTAAGTTAAACCTAAACTAATTAGCCTTAGAAAGTCTTTAAGTTTTCCAAACAAGTAATGTGATTTCGTTGGTGAATAGTGTTACAAGTAAGTTAAAACTTAACTAATTAGACTTAGAAAGTCTTCAAGTTCTCCAAATACTTAATGTGATTTCGTTGGTGAATAGTGTTTGAAGTAAGTTAAAACTTAACTAATTAGACTTAGAAAAATTGTTAAGTTCTTCAAATAAGTTAATGTGATTTAGTTGTTGAATATAGTGTTTGAATTAAGTTAAAACTTAACTGATTAGACTTAGAAAGTCTTTAAGTTCTTCAAATAAGTTAATGTGATTTAGTTGATGAATATAGTGTTTTAGTTAAGTTAAAACTTAACTAATTTGCCTTAGAAAGTCTTTTAGTTCTCAAAATACTTAATGTGATTTAGTTGGTGAATATAGTATTAGAAGTAAGTCAAAACTTAACTAATTAGACTTAGAAAAATTGTTAAGTTCTTCAAATAAGTAATGTGATTTTGTTGGTAAATTTGAAAGTAAGTTAAAACTTAACTAATTAGACTTAGAAATTCTTCAAGTTCTCCAAATAAGTTAATGTGATTTAGTTGATGAATATAGTGTTTTAGTTAAGTTGAAACTGAACTAATTAGCCTTAGAAAGTCTTTAAGTTCTCCAAATACTTAATGTAATTTAGTTGGTGAATATAGTGTTTGGGAAGTAAGTTAAAACTTAACTAATTAGACTTAGGAAGTCTTTAAGTTCTTCAAATTTTCAACTAACTTTTCTTTTTGAATCAGGAAATATTCTTCCTCCATGTCCCGCAAGTAGTGATGATGGAGATGATTAGGAGGGTGATGAGAATGATAAGGGTGATAAGGAGAGTGACGGTGATAACGAGTAGTTGTATTGGTTTGACATTTTAGACTTCTATATTTTTGGAATTGTTTGATCGTATTTTAGTTTAATTTGAAGTTGGATGATGTTTATTTTGAAATAGTTTAATGTATATTTTGAAAATACTGTGTTGTTTTGGTTGGATGAAGTTTATTTTAAAATAGCTCATTTGGAATTCTTTGAATTGGATGAAGTTTATTTTGAAATAGCTTATTTGAAATTCTTTGGGTGTTTTGATATAAATATACAGGTGGGATACTCAAATTGCAGCTCAATGCTACCAGATTTGTAGCAGAAATACCGACCTTCGGAGGTCTGAATCTAAAAAAAAAATAAGAAATAGAAATACCGACCTCCGGAGGTCGGAATCTAAAAAAATAAGAAATATCCGGAGGTCAGAATCTAAATAATAAGAAGTAGAAATACCGACCTCCAGAGGTCGGAATCTCAAAAATAAGAAATACAAATACCGACCTCCGGAGGTCGGAATCTCAAAAATAAGAAATAAAAATACCGACCTCCGAAGGTCAGAATCTAAAAAATAGGAAATATAAATACCGACCTCCGAAAGTCGGAATCTAAAGAATAAGAAATAGAAATACCCACCTCCGGAGGTCAGAATCTAAGGAATAAGAAATAGAAATACCAACCTCCAGAGGTCGGAATCAAAAAAATAAAAAATGAAAATACCGACCTCCAGAGGTCAAAATCTAAAAAATAGGAAATAAAAATACCGACTTTCGGAGGTCGGTATTCTAAAATTTGATAATTAAAAATTCTGACTCCGAAAGACGGAAATAATAAAAACAAAAAATAAACAAATATATTAAACTGGCCTCCGGAAGTCGGAAAATAAAATAAAAAATTTTACCGATATAAATTACAACTGAACTCCGCAGGTCAATAAATACTGACCTCAAGAGATCGGAAAAATAGCGACCAAGCTTTTTCTGGCTTAAGCTGGGAAGTCGGTTTTGGTCGGTATTTCAGGAATACTGACCTCTGGAGATCGGTATTTCTAGGTCGGTATTCACTGTTTTTTAGTAGTGGTGGAAGCTCATGGCTCGTGTTATTCTATTCATCCGGGTGTAACCAAGATGTATAGAGGTCTGATGTAAGTCTACTGGTCGTCGTGTATGAAGAGACATGTCACGAAATTCATGGAGAAGTTTCAACAAGTGAAGTATGAACATCGATCAAAAGCCTGCGGGTTTACTCCAAAAAATGTTGATTCTTGAATAGAAGAGGGAAAGGATAGCTATGGATTATGTAGTTGGCCTCCCCAAGACCTTAGGGAAGTTTGATTCTATATGGGTTGTGGTGGATAGATTGACTTAATCAGCCCACTTTATTCCTGTAACGATAGATTACAATGTTGAACAATTGGCTAAGATTTATGTAATAACAGCGTATAAAGAGGAGATAGTAAATTTGCATGGCATACCCCTTTTCATCATCTCAGATCGTGATACCCTTTTTATTTCGAAGTTTAGGAGGTAGTTGCATGATAAAATGCGTACGCAACTCACTTTTAGTACAGTCTTCCATCCCCAGACGGATGGACAATTAGAAAGGACAATTCAAGTGTTGGAAGACATGTTGAGAACTTGTGTGATTGACTTTGGAGGGCATTGGGATAAGTTATAACCACTATGTGAGTTCTCTTATAATAATTGTTTTGATAGTTTTGGTACATTGACTTTCAGGTTCTAGGTTTATCTTCCGCAAATGTTTGTTATTACATCTTTTATGTAGTAATGAAACTAGCTTTTAGTCATTTGACTTACTTCCATAACTTAAATGCCTTAGTTTTAGAATAATTGTTTTAGTTGGATGGTATTAATGATTCTCCCACCAGCTTACAAGTGTGGATGTCAATCACAACGAATTTTGGATCGTGACAATATCTTTTATATTTGGTAACACTTCATCATTAAAATACTCATTTGCCCTCAATAAGATTGATGTCTAGCTACATTATATTATTATCTCTATTTTATTTTAGATTTAATATTTTACAAATCTTTCTTTTTATTTCTCACTGCTCCGTATCCTATCAATTATTATCCACATAAATTTTAAGGTTTATATTATCCTCAGTTAGACTTTTCCAACGTATCAACAACAAGTCTAGTCTTCTATTTAAGCCCCACAATGTCCCAAAAAGAATTACTTAAGGTAATTCTAGTACTAGTACTTTGTTAATTGAAAACAAACAGTTAATAGTTATTACATGAGTAATGCACAAAATTAAAGATATTTTTTTCTGTTTCTTAATCAAGATTTCATATTTGAATTATAATTTAAAGTTATCTTTGATAGTTAGTCCTATATCTTTGATATGTTCATATGGATATCTTCAAAAGGAGTGCATATTTAATTAATCCAACATGAATATCAAATACTGTTCCTCGTTGATATAATTACTTGTACAAATAGTGGGTTGTGGAAAATATTCCTCAACATTTTTTCACATCAATATTTAATTCCTCATGAAGTTTTTAAGCCATGAGATCTCTATTGGAAAATTTAGAACATTAATTATGCTATTTTATTCATCTTAATTTTATTTTATTAGTGAATTTATTCGTGCTTCGCGTGATTATAAAAAATGATAAGTTATAAATAATTTTATTAAGTATCATATAAATGAAGATGTGTCTGCAATATAATCGTTACACATTAATTTTTTTAAAATGAAGAATAATATATAAATTCAATACATAATTAATCTTTGGAGATTTTATTGACATCCACTCCATAGGTTGATCATAATTCAACAGTTTGAATCTTATTTTTTTGAGTCAAACTAAAATATGCAAATAATAAACATAAAGAATATAACAACATCAAAAAAATAATAAATCAATGTGATGATTTCTACATAATCTAACAATATCTCTCGAAATAATAATAATAATAATAATAATAAAAAGTAATGTGATGATTTCTATAAAATTTGACAATATCTTTATTTATACTACTATAATATTTAACATCAATGTGATTATTAATTACATTAGAAATTAGAAAAATGAAAAGTTGTTAATGTAATGAAAATAAATATCATTAAAACTTATTTTAAAAAAATGACTTTTCAGTTTCTTTTAACATTGTATCTAATATAATTAATAGAATTAAAGAATTGAGTTTTACATGATGAAAAATAAAGAAAAATCCCAAAAAAAAAAGACAAAAGAAAAGATCAATTATAAATTAATAATCAGTTATACTTTTCCAAAAATAAGAAATTCAAAAGCTACCTTTTTGCCTACACATACAAATATGTTTCTTAAATATTTCTATAT
>NC_028647.1:46093251-46094697 GCF_001406875.1 Solanum pennellii | reverse complement strand
AGTGGGACGAGCTTCATGATTTTTCATTAAAAGAGCATTATGTTGCTCAGCCACCAAAAGACATGAGATTAGTTCAGAATATTTCTGAAAACCCTTTTCACGATATTGCTGCTGCAATATCACATTTGAGGCATGGAAAGTAGTAAGTGTCTTTTCCAACATGTCCTCATCTTTTATAGTCTCCCCACATAATTTTAACTGGGAGGTTATCCTGAATACAACAGAGTTGTATTCAATTACGGTCTTAAAATCTTGAAACCGTAAATGCATCCACTCATAACGGGCTCTTGGCAACACTGTTGCCTTTAGGTGGTCATATCTCCCCTTTAAGTCAGTCCACAACTCAAGTGGATCTTTTACCGTCAGATATTCAATCTTCAGGCCCTCATCAAGATGATGACGAAGGAAAATCATAGCTTTCGCCTTATCTTGACTCGATGCTTCATTTCCCTTTGCAAGTAGCAATTTCGTGCTGATAACGTATTGTAAAGAAAGCTCAGTAAGAAGAAAAGGACAAGAAGTATAAGGTAGAGGAGAGAATTTTCTTATTCAAGTATATATTACAAAAGGTGAATGATATCTCTATTTATAGAGTTGAGATATCACCCCAAAGGCCCCCATGATAAATGTCCGATTAGTAGGTACATAGTTATCCAAATGATTCTTATCACCTTGGGAACATGTATACATGAATACAATTAAGTCTTGAGTATATCTAAAGGACAATCCACACAATTCAATGGATTTATAACAGATGGGAAGTTTAATTAAAAAAAAAATCAGATTTCACAGATTAGAGAAAATAAAAAGTTAAAATATGTAACAAAATAAATGAGTTATCAATTGTAAATTAAAATTAAATTTTAGTTGTATTATATGAAATCTTTTCTTTTTTTTCTTTTTTCTTTTTAAAAAAATACCCCATCAGGGTTTATTAATCAACAAAACTAAAAAATAATAGAACTACCAATCTCAAAAGTGGATCGTTCCCTATATTCAAAAAGGAAAATAAATTATAACACTAACTAAACTTTTTAAAAAAAAAAAAAAAAAAGAAATACACAAATGCAGAAGAATGGCAAGAGTTTCAGAGGTTTCCAAACTCTATATCCAGTCGTCTTCTTCGATCTGCCGCGCAGAATTCCATGGCTATCTCGACACCATCATATCTGTCCGACCTTCATCTTTTACAAACAATCTCATGTCCGGCATGTAGCATCTAATTGTATGTGTTTATATAGTATTCAAAAGTTAATATTGAAAAACTTATCAAATTCTGTAATTAAGTGTAATGAATAAATCTTCTTTAATTTTACAAATAAAGAAAATGTTTTAATGTAAGAAATTGATAACTGCAGCTTTTATGTGAATGAGTTAAACATTAAATAATATTTTATGTTTTAAAATGAAAAAAGATAAAAAGAAAACCACAAAAAAATAAATCCA
>NC_028647.1:46077054-46093039 GCF_001406875.1 Solanum pennellii | reverse complement strand
TATATATATATATATATATATATATATATATATATATTACTTTTTTAGTTCAGATTAAGTGAATTATATTAACTTTTTTTCTTATGTGAATTACATATTCAAAGTACAAAAGAAAATTTTAATTTGTTTTCTCTTTTATTTTTATTTTTAATTTGATGAGGTTCTAACTACTTTATATTTTATTTTTATTTTTAATTTGATGAGGTTCTAACTACTTTATATTTTATAGAAAAATAGTTTGAGAATAATAAAAAAGGATAGGTAAAAACAATGTTTGATTTATGTTTTTAAAATATTTTTCTTAAGGGGTGTGATATCCCAAAATTCACTTAATATGAAATAGAGGGAGTATAATTTTGAAAATGATTGTCTCAAATAAGTCTCTTTAAAAATTCGAGAACAAAACTAATTATATTATTAAAATTAATTACATTTTTTCATTCCCGTAATTGTAATTATTTTTGAAAACTACAAATACGTTAATTATATGGAGACGACACAGAGGTAAAGATATATAAAGTAAACATTCAATGAATATAAAATATTTTTTAAGTCCTATGTAAGGATAAAATACTCAAAACTCCTCCTAATTTATAATATTTTCGTCAAAAGCGTGTAAAAGAAAAATACGATAAATAATTTGAGAGGAGAAGAGTATCAAGTTAAGTTCATATTAGAATAGGAGACTCAAATACTTTGGTGGCCTAAAGACAAAAATAAATTTAAGTCTTAATCTTTTGAATAATAATAATAATGTTATTTTTGTAAAAAAAAACTAAGGTCTATTATTCTTAAATTTTTAGAATATAAAGTTGTTGATATATTTCTTAAAAACTAATTTTGAGATGCACAATTATTTTTTTTCTTTAATATTAAATAAATTATTGTTTCTATAAGTAGTGCTCTCTATTTCATTTTTTTAATCTATTTTTTTAACTTGATATGAAATTTGGAGTTCAATAAAAAAAAGGTAAAGAATTTTTGAATTTACAGGAATAATTAAAATAAGATGATACAATTATTTTTATTTTTAAAAGTACATATAATATATTATTGCTAAAAAAGCCCCTCATATTTAAGGCATCTGTCTGCATTTGTAGAACACCCTGACTTGTCATGTATTGACGAAGACTTTGATTTGCTAAACTTGAATTTTATTTGCAAATAAAAATTCACTATAATTGAGTTAGACTTTCCGAAGAAAAGCATAAAAATCAATACAAACAAAATAATATTTCTTCCGTCCACTATTATTTGTCAGTTATATTAAAAATAATTATTCAAAATTAATTGTCAATTTAAACAATTAAGAAAAAATTTATCACTTTTTTTTCAATTCGGCCCTTAATAATTACATAACTAGTGATTTCAAAAAATAGCAATTTGAAAGTTACAAGACTACTTTAATGGAAAGAAATTAATTTTATCGTTTTCAAAAAGTTCAAACCAATTTAATAATCATTGAGAATAGGGTTATATTAATCAAATTACAACTTATATTAAATTTTTCTTAAGGATTATGCATAATCTTATCCTGACAAACAATAGTGGACGGAGGGAATATACTATTATATGCATGAGGACCACAAATAAATTTATATTATTACTACCTCCTTTCAATAATAGTTGTCCACTATACTAATAATAGTTATCTAACAATATTTGTCTAATTTAAAAAATGAAGAGATAATTTATTTTGTCTATTAACCCTTGCTATCAAATACTATTTATCATTTAATACATTTCTCACAACATAAATTTAATAAAGTCAAAGGATATTATAGTAATATTATTCCTATTATTTATTATTTCTTAAAATGTATGTCAAATTAATAGTAGACAATTATTACTGGATACAGTGAATTGACAGAGTCTTAGGGTTGCTGTTAGATATTTGCAAATGTGCATCATTATAATTTAGAATTGAAAGTGAAGGGTGTTAACTCTACGAGCAATTACCTCTTGTATATTTGTGAGGTCATTATTTCAAATTCAAATTATAATTATTTCTACTGATTGACAAAATAAGGACCTAATTTCTTTATTCTAATTTATGTATTGCTCTTTCTTCTCCGCTTAGCTTTTAAAAAAAAAAAGAACTTTTTTTATATTTTGTAACACTTCCCCTTTAAAATACTCATTTTCTCTGAAATAAGATGATTTTAGCTACATTATTATCTCTATTTTATTTTAGATTTTATATTTTACAAATCTTCCTTTTTTATTTTTCACTACTCTGTATCCCATCAATATTATCCACATAAATTGAAAGGTTTATATTATCCTCATTTAGACTTTTCCAACCAATCAACAATAGGTCTAGCTAGTCTTTTGCATTGATGCCCCACAATGTCCCAAAAAGAACCACCTTAGGTAATTGTAGTACTTTGAATTTTGATAATTGAAAACAAACGACAGTTAATAACTATTACATATGTAATGCGCACAAAGGCAATTTATTACTTAATCAAGGTTTCACATTCGAATTATGATCTAAAATTATTTTTGATAGTTTAGCGTTATATCTCTAATATAAATATTTTTTCCTCTCATTTTATGTGGTATTATTTGATTGGATACGGAATTTGAAAAATAATGAACACTTTTAAATATTTATTAGATTGCCCTTCAAAAAAGTAAATTTATTTTTCTCTCTCCTCATAAATGTATTAGAATATTATGTTTAAAATTAAAATGAAAAATGTGACATTCTTTTTGGGACTGACTAAAAAAGAAATAACGTCACATAAAATGAGACGGTGAAAGTATCTTCAAAGAGAATTCATATTTAATCTGGCCAACACCAATATCAAATAGTAGGGGGAGCGCAAAAAAGAAGAAGAAAAAGTTTTCAGTTTCTCGTTGATATAATTACTTATACGAATAGTGACTTGTGAAAATTTGAATATTCTATAAATCAATTCATCAAAATAGTATGTTTTTAATTTATTTTTTTACAAAACTAGTGTAAACGTGGTTCACAGTAATGTTTTATACTTTATTTATTTTTAAAAAAATTATTTTATTTTATAAATTTTAATGAGAAAAGGGACGGACTGCTAACGACGTTAAATAATAATATATACCTGGAAATTACGTTTTAACTCTAGTACGTTATTGGAAAGAACGTTTTAAGCATATATCATTTAATCCTACACTAGAACAAAAAAACCATAATTTAATTATATTAAGATTGTGGAAGAAAAACCCTCCAAGGAAACCCACTTCATTCTCCAAACCTACCTTCAAGTTACAGGGGATAAAATTAAGAAGAGAGCTCGCATCAAATCTCGCTCCAAAGGCACAATGAAGTTGATGAATGCTGTATCTGAAGAGTGCACGAATTTGGAAGACCAACCCATCTTCTTGCTCTTCCATAGTTGATGCTTAATCTTTACTCGATTTGAAATCGTTTTGCTCTATACAAGAGATTTGAGAGTGTTGATCGGTATTGTAGTTTAAACACACTGGAAAAGATTGGAGGTGAAATTTCGAAACTTTGAAAACGTCTGCAGATTTTCTTTAAAAAGGTAAAAAAAAAACTTTGATAAAGAAGAGTTTTTTTTATGATTCAGGTAATTTTGTCATACATTGATTTAGTTTATCTTATAGTTGATGAATTTGTTATTTTTCTTTTTGTTGAAAAATGACATTTTAGTTCTTTTTTCCTCTTTTTATGATAACTAGCAAAATATTAATGGTAGCAACAGTTTATTGCTTCCTTGTGCTCATGTGAAGTTGATTGTTTCAATGTCTTTTTGGGATGCCTGTTGTTCTTTAGAGTGTCATTTGTAGCTATCCTTTAAAAAGTTTCAGAAAAAAATTTCGCTGGTGTATAGTGTCTACAAATTTATTGTCTAAGAAGTGAACTTTCTCCTAAGATCATTTAAGCCTTTTCAGACATTGAGCTCACATATATGATAAGAAATTATATGTACTTGAAACTATATTTGAGTGAAGATATTCAATTTTCTCAGTTGCGAGTTGTGACTCTTATAGTAAAGCTTATATTTTAATTGATATGATTGAAAATGTTGTTGATGAAGTATTTGAGGAAAGCTTCAAAGTTACGTTGTATTCTTACATCTGTATAGGTATTTATTTTATGGCTGCTAATAAAGCATACCAATTGGATCTCGGTCCACTTGATCCGTCTGTATTAACTGGACAGCTCACTCATAGGTCACGAGATATATGGATAGGGAATGATAATATGATTTTGAACACAAGGAAATGTGATGGGAAGTTTTGGGACCTAGTAAATGAACATCCCATTCATCCACGAGTCCTAGATGTGATTAAACTATCTGGATTATATGGTGTTTATAGGTCTCATAGGCCTGTTACTGATCGTAGCTTAATAACCGCACTAGTTGAGAGATGGCGGCCTGAGACTCATACATTCCACTTTAGGACGGGTGAGAGTACGATCACTTTACAGGACGTGGAGATATTGTATGGCTTACCCGTGAAAGGTAATCCTGCAGTTGGATATGAGCCACAGAGGTCTGTAGCGGATTGGCAAAATATTTGTCAAAGATTATTAGGTTTTAGTCCACAACCTCAAGACTTTAAACATAGTAGTCTCAAGGTCTCTGCACTTAATGCGCACTTGCGACTTCAACCACGATTACCCGACTTGGGAACACAGGATATGGTCAACGAGAAAGCTAGGTGTTATATGTTTTGGATGATTGCTGGTTTACAATTGGCAGACACATCTAGTGGTCTTTTAAAGCTTATGTACTTGCTTATGCTGGAGGATATCACTACAGTAGGGTCTTACAGTTGGGGTAGTGCAACCCTAACATATTTATATCGTTTTCTTTGTAAAGCCTCCCAAAGAAGCCAAAATGAGATTGTTGGATTCCTACCACTACTTCAGGTATACTCAATAATTACACTTAGTATTTATTGAATTTTTATCTAGTTTATGATTATCTATTATGTTCAGATTTGGGCATAGGAGAGAGTTACCGTCCTTAGGCCTCAGATTGTAGCAAAAAGAGATACAAGGAATAATTTCCCTGTTGGTTTACCAAGGGGTCCACATGCTTCTAGATGGTATGCACATTTTTGTTGGACCGACACTACCAAACACGTGTTAAGAGTTTTCAGGGATGCGCTGGATTCCATGACAGAAGATCAGGAAAGATTTTGTACTAATTTTCTCTTAACTTTCGTATCTATAGTAATTGTGAATAATTTTTTTATAGTTTATTTGGGAACCATGTTCTTCTGACATCATTGAGAGTCTTCCCGAATATTGCCGCGTTGGAAGAGACATATGGCGTGCTAGAGTTCCAATTTTTTGTTGGGATGTTGTTGAGGTTCATTTACCCGATCGAGTTATAAGGCAATTTGGATTGGTACAGGCGATACCATCTTCATTTGCATTTGACTCTACACATTTTAACCATGATCGTCGAGGAAGATCAAACACAAATTGGGAGTTAGAGCATGCACAATGGTTGCATTTTTGGAACCATATTGACGAATATGTATGGAATGCACCAATCCTTCATGGATCACTTTGGTATGATGATCCCTACCTTATTTGGTTTAGACGTATTACTCATTTTATCATTGGTAATCGTATTTCGAGTCCTCAACAACAACAAGGTTACTTGCCTAATGCGACGACATACGAAACAATGGTAAGTTTGATATTAGCTTATTAATTGTTGGAGCATAAATGATTTCTTCCGAACTATAACTAGAATCTAGATTGTTGAGTACCGTTTTTCTTGTTCCAATATATTCCCTTTAGGTGGATGTATTCGTATATGGCTTTTTCATTCTTATTCGAGTCATGTTCAAAAACATCTTAGATGTTTGATTCTCTGTCAAATTTTATTCGATGGACTGAATGGATTAATTTTAAATTTTGAGGCAAGTTTTGTTATTTTGGACAGGTGCGTCATATTCATTTGATGGTTAATAAAGTAATAACGCTCGGTGAAAATCCATCAATGGAGGAATTTTACGGGTTTCATGCAATGGTGCGGGATGAAGGATCTTGCAAGAGGCAGATAGGATTCATGTTCAAGCAAATTATAGAAGAGAGGATATAATGTCTGATCATTTGCATCCTCCTATTCGTCGGCGAAAAAAAGGTGGTGTTGCGAGTAGGAAGGTACGTGCTGTTGAGAGAGGTCGAGCACCTATTAAAATGGGTGAAGATGATCAAACCACACAAGATTCCCAAGCAGTCTCGAATTATGAACCAACAAACATTGAGAATGTGACGTACATAACACCACAGACTCTACAATATCAAGGAACCCAAGTCTTTCATCACTTGAAAATGTATTTGGTAGTAATCAACCTCAACATTTTGACAACACCCCAAACTTTGTGGATGGTGATGAGTTAAAGGATGCAAATCAAGGTGCAAACCAAGGTGGTGAACCATCGGTGAAGAAAAAGTGTACAATCATTCCTAAGCTTTGTGGGACTGGTATGTTAAAATCTTCACATTATTCTTAAATAAGTGTTCCTTTTTAGTTGAATAACTGAAAAATTGTTCCTACTTTTAGGGAGTCATTATCTTAATCAGCACGGCCAAAAGAACAAAACAAAAGTTTCTGTGTTGACAAAGAAAAAAGGCAAAGGATGAATCATGTGGTCCCAAGTAAGCTCTAATCAACATGAAGAAAAAAAGTTTGTAATTTTTCTCTTGAGATGCATTACTTTACTTTCAGAATGGTGCTTAGCTTCAATTTTTAGTAGTTTGAAATTTATATTGCAGATTGGATATATGAAGAAAAAGAAGATAACTTGGAGCTCATTTTTCACTCTTCTTGCAGATTGAAAAAGTTTTGCTCATTTTTGTTCTTCTTATGTAAAAATTAAGTCTAGTTTTTTGAAACTCCGGCAAGAAACTCCATTTTGTGGTTAATATTTTTTCACTTAACTTTGTATGGTGTCAAGTATTTTAGTATTTGTAATTTTATGTATTTTGTACTGCTGACCATGTTTGAGGTTGACATATTAACTAATACCAAGTAGATGCAGTTGACTATTAATCAAGAAATTTGGTTACATGTATATGTTGCATTTGATGGTGTTTGAATATTTATTTAAATTGATTATTGAAGTTTATGGTTGCAAGTTATTTAAAAGTTGGCTTCAGTTGCAGAAACTTGATTGTTATAATTGGGCGCATTTCTATGGGGAGCTTGAAGAGCAAAGTGCATATCATTTGGTGCATTGACATAATGAGCAGTAGAAGGTAGAGAGAGCATGGATAACTGACTTGTATAATTGTTGATATTAGAAGTAGAAGATGCACTTCCATCAGCAATACTACTAGTGTTGTTGACGTTCCTAATATCATTCATCTGCTCACCTCTATCCCTATTAATATTATCTTCTGCACCCAACATAAATTTTACACGTGGGGTTCCCCTATTACTACCATTACCACCATCTGTCGTCGGCCCTTCCTCACCTGGGGGTTTCTTCAGACATGATTTCAGCTGCCCAGCCTTTCCTGAGGACCTCGAATCAATTGCCCCATCTTTTGGTGAGAAAGTCCCGCCACTATCATTCTTGGTAGTTTTGGTGTCTTGTGCTTCAGCCATCACTTCTCGAATAGAGCATCTCATGTTGGTGTTCCCAAACAAATTCACTTAACTTTGTATGTAAAATAATATTTTTTCACTTAACTTTATATGGTGTCAAGTATTTTAGCAATATAACCGGAAGATATATATAAAAAAATTAATTATTATTTGAATTACATTACAGTAGCTAGCTGAAAGAAAATTATTAAAACTAGACATTGACCCACATTTGGAATTAACACAAGTAGACTAATCAACAATTGTCCACTTAATTTTAATTACGATCTGGACATCGACGCCTATCATGTACGGTTTGTCTACATAATCCACAAGCTCACTCATATACAGCAGCACCACGATCCATCTCGTTGGGTATTCTATTGTTCCTTGTTCGATTGAGAGGACGATAGAATTCATTACTTGCCATTCTAAAATTAGGAGATGGCCAATACACCGGTGAGAAGGACCCAGAATATGTTGCAACATAATTCTCTACAGTGAAATGTTCACTAATAAAGTTTCTAGCTAGCTCTCCCATTCTACCAGTAACCTTCATGACGTGTGAACATGGGAAATGCAAATTAACCCATTTTCCACAATCAAATTTTCTTTCATTTAGTGAAACAAAATGAGGATTACCACCAGTACCATCAACTTGTATAGATCTAACCTCATATACCCCTGTGGGTATATTCCAATAAAAAACAAAGTGCCTTTTTGAACTTTCATAGTTCTTCTCCCACTTCATTTTGAACCTTTCTGTCCACAATTCATCTTGTTCTAGTAGCTGTTGCGCTTTTTAGACCTACGAGTGTATCGTTCAACAGTTTGCTCTAATTAAAGTCTGACCATAAAAGTGACCGGCAAGCCATGTGCTTTTTTCAACACTCCATTGAACGACTCTGAAGATTTGTTGTCAACACTCCCCATCTTTTACCACCATCATGGCTAACCGTCCATTTCTCCAAGGGGATTTCCATGAGATATTCATATGCATCTTCATTTTCTTCTCTAATTTGCCAAATCAAGGACTCAAATTTTCTTACTTGATGGGCTGAAGCAGCCCTCCACATCAGCCTACTAAGATCCTTGTTTGGAAATCGAGATTGAAAATTACTCTTAAATGCCTTATACAATATCGATGAAAGACTCGAGGCTCCTGAAATCGCTGCAGCTCCTGCAAACTTGTCAATATTCCTTTTGCCCTATCAGATATAACACAAATATCTTCTCTATCTTTTATGACATGTGCACTCAAATTCTTAAAAAACCATTTCCATCTTCTTTCGATTCTTTGTCTACAATAGCAAACGCTAGAGGAAGAATATTATAATTTTCATCAATTCCAACAACAATCAATAATTTAATCTCATATTTTCCATACATATGAGTTTCATCTGCTGAAATAACAGGGCGACATGTTTGGAATCCATCAATGCATGACTTGAAAGCCCAAAATACATATTTAAAAGTTTTTACCTCTAATGAACTCATAGACTCTTCGTGTTTCCATTCCACAATTGTTCCATGGTTAAAATATTGAAAAGCTGCATAAAATTTGGGTAGGTCACTAAATGATTTCTTAAAGTCACCATACACCAATTCAAATGCGCGTTGACGTCCAAGCCACGCTTTTCTGTATGTTATTTGATGACCAAATTTTTTGTGAACCTTGAAAATGACATCTACCACCAAAACCTTAGGATTTTTTCAATTTGATTAAGAATCAAAGATGCAATTAAATTGGTATTTAGATTGGCATGACCTCTAGAAAGCCCCTCAGTCTCACATCTATGATTTTCAATATATTTTCCTATTTTCCAAAGGTTATCTCCAACCTTTCGTCCTCGGAGAAACCACAAGCAACCCAATGAAGTATGAAACTTGCATCTTGCAACCCATAAACTCTTGTTTGATGTCACCACCTTGAATTCTTTATTTTTTTTCAAACTCCAAATTGTCACAGCTCGTTTTAATTTTTCTTTACTATTAAAAAACATACCTTTTTAAAAAAAAATTTGTGCCATATTCAGACCAGACGGAACAATACTCCATCTCAGATTCACATGTAGACATGAAAATGTCTTCTCCGTTATCTAATATTCTAAAATTGGGTACATCATTTTGCACTTCAGACACATCCCTTTCAAATTGATTAGGAAGATTTATACCAATGTCATAGTGAGAAAAATCTCTAGCATCATTGATATCTTCATCTGATTCACTTTCACCATCATCTTTTGAAGGTTCATCTTTCTCCGAACTTTCTTCACTAATTTCAGCATTTACATCACTATATGGATCAACATTGTTCTCATTTTCTCTGTGGAATTCAATTAAATTTTAGAAAATTATGAGACATAGAAGCTTGTTTTAAAATCAGTAATTTATACTCGATAAGGTTATTACTTAAAAATGTTAAGGTAATTAATAACAAAAAATATCACTATCTATCTATATATGTATATTTATAATGAGTAAAATTATGTTATCAACTAATTATATTAAAATTCATTAAAACATAAATTTGTTCTTTTACCTGCCCTCATATTTCCTCGGGCTATTGTCAACATGTCTTTGGCTACTTGAACCTTCGCCAAATGATCGTTGGTCACGCATTAACAATTGTTGAAATGGTGGTTGAGCAATCGGCTCTGCATAATGAGGTTGACTAACCGTGGCATATCCATAATCTTGAGACAATAAATTCATGTGATAACCATGTTGACCACTAATTTGAAATATATCATTTTGATTTGTTGATTTGGTCTTTACATACATTTCCAAAACATTTATGTCAATCTTATCCGCAAAGTTTTGAGGTATAACAAAAAATTGTAGCAAAGATTGATCATCCTTAATTTAAAACTCAATGAACCTTGTATAGTTACCTTAAATCGAACAAGGATATTTTCCCGAAATATCCATTTGAATATTTTCACTCGTTGTACCCATTTTCTCATGCAATAATTCAACCAATTCAACATACTTCATTGAAGTATACATGTTAATAATCATTCTAGCACATTCAGTATACCTGCATCCGTTCATTTCACTAAATATTTTGCCACCCCAGTACAAAGCAACCATCACATTATGTTCAAAATTTGCCATTTTTATTCCTACACATAAAAATAAGTCATCTTTCTAAGTAATAAATCAGAAAAATATTTGAAAGCTATGGTAAAAATAATAACACAATATGATATATTGACTTGACTTATTTAATTCATACCTTTGTAAATATTGTTTCAAAATTGGGCTACACAAACAAAATTAAGAATGAAGATTGTTGGAGTGTATAGAACATTTGTTTCAACAAGGTTCATTTTATAACCATTTGTCGTCAGTAAAAAAATGAAAAAAATTGACTTTAACATAGTGTCGTAATTGATAGTCACGATTTAATGTAGAAACGTGATCAGCCGTAACGTTTTACGATCTGTAAGATTCCAATGTAGCAGGATTTTATTCTTAATCCGATGCCCCATGATTAAATTTACATCAAAAGTGATTGGCAGTTACGTTTTATATAAGAAATGTGATTATCAGTTACGTTTTATAATCTGTAAAATACAAAATTCGATTCTTTAATTGCAGAGACCGTGACTGGATAAAACGTGTCTACAATATTAAAATATAAAACATTACTTGAGTAGCGTTTTAGCTCTAAAACGTGATTCAAGATAACAAAGTATAAAACGTTATTGTCAATAACGTTTTATTTCTGTTTGCTCCGTGAACTTTTGCTTTTTTCCCATTAATTTTTTTAAAATAAAATAAAGCATAAAATGTTAATGTGAACCATGTTTATACTAATTTTGTAAATAAAAATTAAAAATATACTATTTTGATACATTGATTTATAGAATGGCTTATTTTGGTAAAACATTCTGAAAATTTTTCCTTATCATTTTTCCACATCCGCATTTAATTTTTGATGGAGATTTTAAACCATATGATATCTCTTGGAAAAAAGTAGAACACTAACTATATGGAGATGACACATAAATAGAGACGTAAAATAAATATTTTAAGTCATAAATAAAGATAAAATACTCAAACTTCTTTCTAATTAATATTTTATTTAGAAACGTGTAATACAACAAATAGTTCAAGACAGAAAGAGTAACAAGTTATGCTCGTACTAAAAGAGGTGTTAATTGTCTGCATAGAGCACCCTGGCTCGTCATGCAGGGACGAAGACTTTGATTTGCATGCAGTCAACTGCAACTTGCATTTTATGAAGAATTCATCTTTAATCGGACTCAATACAAACACTAAATAGCAAGGAGAAGGCTCTCATGAAAAAACAAGACTTCTAGGTAGGGATAACAATGGTGCGACGTGGATACGGGGCAGGGTGATTTTAAGGCTATGTGGGGTGGTTTTAAGGTTAATGTGGGGTGGGTTCGATACATGGAGGGTAGTGGGTTTTTAAAAAAAATTAATGTGGAGAAGGGCGGGTTGCGGGTATATGTGATTAGAGTTTTAGTTTTAATTTTTTATATGTTATTGAGTGATATAGCATTATTTCTTGGAGTCAATTTCCTAAATAGTCACGCAAGTTAAGGGAATTACCTTGAAATATCATTTATATTTCATTTAGGACCAAAATATTGCACAACTATCACTATTTTTCTCCAAATATACTTGACACTTCAAAAGCATCACTCTCTCCTAGTTGGCATGACATGTCATTAAAGTCCTTTTTTAATAAAAGACTAATTTAATTTATTAAACTCATTTAACTAAAATAATGATCATATTATTTTTATTTTTTAAAATTAATTTATTAAGAATAAATTTTCATACTTGAAATCTTTTATCATAATTACATTTTTTATTTTTTTTTATGTTATGCAGAATACGTTTTAAAAACGTACTATAATCTCATCAATTTTGAATACTTATAAACACATACATTCAAGAAAATATTGATATATATATCACTCATGAACGCTAGTTACTTCAATTAATCATAAATTGTATAATGAATTAATAATATTAAAGGTCGATTAAATATTTAAAAATAATAATTATTTGGGTGCTTCGAAATCCATGTATACTTAAAATATCTTTTTTTTAAAAGCAAATAGTAAGTGAATAATATTTATAGAAAATAAAATTTCAATCTTTATTTATCAGTGTATTACTCTCATATAATATGTATATTATTGAATTATATTAGGAGATTCAATTAATTATTAATTTATTTATTGATGTTTAATTGTATGAAAAGTTATAATATAATATAATATAGAATAAAGAATAAAAATAAAATTAAAAAAAGTTAAATAATATTTTTTTTCTTTCTTACTAATGTTTTTGTCAACCTTACAAATTATCTAAATACTTTTATAAAACAAATTACTTAAAATTTTCAAATAATTTAGTTAGGAATTTTAAAATTATCAGGTAATAAGTGTATACAGAGATTTTTTTTCCATTGGTGAAAATATATAAAGTTACTAGACTGTTTAAATTATTTTTCTTATAATCTTCATAAATTCTCATGTAATTTACATATTTATTTTGTAGAGACATAAATTTGATGAATTAAATAGGCCTATTATTTTTATAAATGATGATTTAATGACATGTATATCGACTAGAATTTAAGGAGGCTTTTGAGGTATTTAGTATTTCTAATGGATAAAAAATATAATATTATTTTTTTTCAAATAAAATAATATCGGAAACATAAATTGCTAAATACACAATTAATATCATTGTAATAGTTAATTGACCTTTATTATTATTGATTTATTATACAACTTATGATTAATCGATGTAAATTAGCGTTCATGAGTTATTTGTATATCAATTTTTTTTGAATGTATGTGTTTATAAGTATTCAAAATTGATAAACTTATAGTAAATTTTTAAAATGTATTCTTCATAACATAAAAAAATAAAAAGTTTAATTATGATAAAAGATTTTAAGTATGAAAATTTATTCTTAATAAACTGATAAAAAAAATTTAAAAAAATATGATCATTATTTTAATTAAATGGTTTCAATGAATTAAATTAGTCTGTTATTATAAAAAAGACTTTAATGATATGTCATGCCAACTAGGAGAGAGTGATGATTTTGAAGTACCAACTATATTTGGAGGAAAATAGTGATAGATGAGTAATATTTTGGTCCTAAATGAAATGTAAATGATATTTCAAAGCAATTCTCTTAACATGGATGACCATTTAGGGAATTGACTCTATTTCTTGAGATAATTTCACTAAATCTACTAAATTATTCAATATAATAAATGAAAATGGTTCAATACAAAATAATATAATTTCTTACATGTTTTTTTATTGACATCTAAAAAACAAAATTTTAAGTCACTATCCCATGAAACTTATACAACGTAATGAAAAAATAAATTTTTTCTTATGAGTTTTATTTTAAATATTAAACATAACTAGAAAAAAAATATTTAAAAATTATGTGGGATGAGATCATGCGGGGTAGGGTGAGACGAATTGAAAATGAAAAGTATTGCTATACGAAGCGAAGTAGAACAAATTAAAAATTTTACAGGTTAAGCTTAACTCCCACCAACCAACCTTATACCACCCCATTGCCATCCCTACTTCTAGAAAGAATTACATGTGGACGTGGAATAGTGGCTTGTGGAGAATTTTCTTAATCATTATTCAAAGGTAATATTGATATATGTGATTAATGTCAAAGGTGTGCCACATGACTCTTATATAAACTGCCCAATGAGTACTTGTGACAATATCAAACGACGTGATAAAAAAATAGAAAGAAAAGATGTCCACAAACATGGACAATTTGAGATATTCTTTTGTTTTCTTCCTCCTTTCTTTTGTGACTTATACTTATGCTACCTCTTTCAAGGTCCGAAACAATGTCCATACACCATCTGGGCGGTGTCGACCCCGATAGTGGTAATCGACGCCTCAATCCAGGCCTGACCTGGGTCATCGATGTGCCGAGGGTCACTACGATGGCACGTAATGGGGTCGTTCTAATTGCAACTTTGATGGGCTGGTAGAGGTTCTTGCCAGACCGGTGATTGTGGTGGAGTTTTGCAGTGTATCGGGTGGCGCAAATCGCCAAACATCCTAGCCGAATATTCCTTGAACCAATATAGCAACCTAGATTTCTAGGACATTTCTTTAATCGAAGGATTCAATATACCAATGACTTTCGCCCTGATCAATCCTAGTGGAGGAAAATGCCACGTGGTTCAATGCACGGCCAATATAAATAGTGAATGCGTTGGTCAACGTAAAGTACCCGGAGGATGTAACAATCTCTGTACCATAAGTCAATGTGGTCCTAATGACTTGTCCAGATTTTTCAAACAAAGATGCCCTGATGCATATAGCTACCCAAAAGATGATCCTACTAGCTTATTTGCTTGCCCTAGTGATACTACGAATTATTGGGTTGTTTTTTGCTTTGCTATAAGTGGTATGGAAAATTACTAAAATAATAACTATCTTAAAATTATTTTATGTTAGTGTGATAATAATATCTTGTGTGTACTTGTGTGATGGTTGTAGTACTTCAGGCTACCGGTCTTGTACGGATGCTAATTATATATGAATAAATAATAATATCATTAATTGTGTGTAGTTATTTCCTTTACTTAAACGATATTTTCTTGACTTTTGTTTTTATTGGTTGAACGTGAAACTAATTAATGATTTACTTGTACATCAATGGCCTGGTAAACATTTCTAGTGCTAGCAAATTGGCAGGTCTTAATTCATATCGGATATGGATAATGATTACAATGTTTATTAGTTGGTACGATTTAATTTTATCTATTATTGATTTAAATTTTAAAAATTTTGGTCTATAAACACACTAAATCGATAATCAATAAAATAGTCCTTATCGATTTTCAGTTAATTGACTATTAATTTGATTTTTTATTTAACCGATACGAAACGCTCTTCTTATTTTTCTTTTTGCCCTTTAACTTTGCTTCATTTTATATTTATGTTAGGGGTGGGCATAAACACCGGAAAACTGAAACACCGAACCGAACCAAAATTTTTCAGAATTTCGGTTTCGGTATTTCGGTTTTCGGTTCGGTATTCGGTTATTTTTTTGTATTTTTTGGTATTTCGGTTCGGTTTTTGGTATGTATTATTTTGGTTTTTGGTATTTCGATTTAAACCGAAATATTACACTATAATTTATATTATATTAATTAAAAATTATTAATATTAATTAATTTTTTAAAAAAAGAAATTAAGAAATAGAAACCCTATAATTATACTACTGATTTTCTTTTTCTCCTTTCCTCTTCCTCTCCTCTTCTACCTCTTCTCCTCTTCCTCTTCTCCTCCAGCAGCGCCGGCCGCCGCCAGAAGAAGCAGCAGCGCCGGCCGTCCAGGCGTCCACCAGAAGAAGGCAAGAAGCAGCAGCA